>NC_091560.1:18244247-18251747 GCF_042767895.1 Penaeus vannamei
TAATCCCCAGACATCTTTCATCTCATCTCATTACAAGAGAACCTTTGTTTCTCAGACTTCCCCACCCAACTCTCCTCTAGAAACTCTTGAAGACATCTAAAACTTTCTAAACCTTACCCAAGAGAATGCTCTGCTCCCTCATCCCCCCTCCAATCCCTCTATTTCCTTTATATTCAAAGTATTTACCAGTATTCAAAATCCTCCACCTCAAGTTCCCTCTACCTCCTTCCTTCCACTCTCTTCCAACACACCCCATCCTCTACTTTCTCATATGCACCATTCCCTTTTCAATTCCCATTAACCTTACCAATGCCATCTGGATGCTCAAGTGAATCCCTTCTGTCATGTGTCGTTTTCTGGATCCTTCCCTCTTGACAATCTTCCTGATATGTCCCCCCCTGCCCTAGTCTCCGTATCTCATTCCCTGGGTTCTTCTCCTCCTTCTTTTCCAACAGCCTTCTCTACCCATATTACCCATTGATTGTTTCATAATGGCTTTTTTGTCAGTTATCCTTAAACAATATTCCTCATCCCTCCTCAGCCACAGATACTCTCCATTTCATCAAGTCACCCTATGCACTTGACACTTTTCTCTTCTACTGACCTCTGCTTTACTTCATTTACTGCCCCTTTACTCTATTCACTAACATGTTATTCTACAATGCTCTATAACCAGTAACATCTAAAACATATTGTCGTAAGCGTTAACTCAGTTTTACTCTTTTTGCTCTGAACCAATAACCATCGAATATGAAAGGATCAACTACATTCCATTTGTTCAAAAGAATGTATTTCCTCAAATGGTAATTATCCAGTGTCCCAAGGGTCTGAAAACACTGCATATACAATGCCCCCAATGTACTTTATTTCACAAGTTCTAAGCAATTTTATTTACTGGACCCACTTTGGGTTAACCTGGGTCTGTTGTTAAAACTGAAACTACTATATATAGTTTAGAGAAAGATATTGCAATTGACCTCCATCATCACCTGAGATATACAAACTGCAGTGTCTTACAAGGCAATGTTATGAAGTGTGATTATGGGGAGAACTTCCAAAGGAAATAATTGTATACAATTAGTAGGCCTGGATCTGTACAACACCAGTGGATTAAAACATTAAGAGTCGAATTTATAAAGGGTGATTAGGAGTTGTAAGTTCTGATTAAATAAATTTCAGGGCCCGCATTTAATCACTTCAGATCTGTAAATAAGCAAAGACAATTTATTTTCAAACGCTTCTTTGCTAAACGGCCTTTAGGAATTCCACCCTTAGTCTCTAAACGTTGTTTAAAGTGGTACCAAACAAATAATTTTTTATCAGTACAGGGTGGGGCCAACCTTTGGGTGTGTCTGGCAGGCATAATGCAACAGATAATTTGTCTGATATCGACCATTTTGTACTCTCTGATATAGGTCGAAGTATAGTGTTTGTTTCAAGTGGTACCAATAATGTTTGATCGAGCCGAAATTTTTACGTTCTTTCTGAGAGTCTGGTGGGCCTAATGCAGCTGGCAGTTTGTCTGGCAAGGGTCACTTTGTACTTGGTGGAATGTTACCTTTCAATCAATAGTAGTTTCATTCAGTACCTTTCCTTTTGTATCTACATCAAGTTTGCCAGAACACTACATGGGGTCAACTTTTGGGTGTGTCAGCAGGTAATTTGTCTGGCATTGTCCATTCTGCACTTTCTTAGATGTGTTGAAATATATAAACTTCATGTCAGGTGGTACCAATAATGTTTGATCTAGCCCAAACTTTTAGGCCCTTTTAGGGCATCTGGCAGGCCTAATGCAGCTGGCAGTATGTCTGGCAAGGGTCACTTTGTACTTGGTGGAATGTTTCCTTTCATTCAAAAGTAGTTTCATACAGTACCTTTCATGTTTTATCTACATCAGTTTTGCCAGAGCAGAGGGGGTGGGTCACTTTTGGGCGTGTCTGGCGAGCATAATGCAGCAGGTAATTTGTCTGGCATTGTCCATTCTGTACTATCTCAGATGTGTTAAAGTATATCAATTTTATTTCAGGTGGTACCAATAATGTTTGATCCTGCCCAAATTTTTTGGCCCTTTTTGGGCGTATGGCAGGCCTAATGCAGCAGAGATTATGTCTGGCATTAACCATTTTTCTACCCAGTGTGATATGTAAATTACCTTGAAATACATTGTGTGTGGTACCTCTATATGTTTGATCTAGATTTTTTTGCCCCGTTTGGGGGTCCCCAGGGGTCAAAGGCAGCAGGGGATCCCCGGCAGACGTCTAGTTCTTCATATGTCCTATCATTCTCTACATGATCCTGTACTCAGCAATTAGTACCAAGTTCGTTGGACCAAACCTCCCTTGGCTGCCGCTCTATAACTTATACCAAACCACTAAATAGAGAGCAAAAGATCATGGATGTGATCATACATACCAGTAAACAAAAATGATGAGTGTGTATTTGTGTATGTGTATTTATGTGTATGTGTATGTGTATGTGTGTGTGTGTGTGTTTGTTTGTGTGTGTGTGTGTTATGTGCATGTTCGTGAATATGTGTACAAATTCGTTAGCCTGATTTCTTCCCTTAATCGCATATTTCTGTCCATCAGTTCCATAAACACGGGCGGAAAGACAAGCTGTAAATGCTACCCATCATTCTGCAAGTAACCCCCTTCCCCCGTCATCCTCATCATCAAGGGGGCTAACGCCGAAGGCGGCGCATAACCACATCCACCTTTCGCTTTCACCTATGAGGATCCCTCTCGAGTTCTTCACAGCAGGTTTGGTCGATCTGCCCAAGCCACGACTTCCTAGGTCATCCCACAGGCCTCCTCCACCCAGGGTTGTCTCGAACAGAGACGACCTGATGGGCAGGATCATCCTGAGGAAGGCAAGTCAGGTGGCCGTATAGCCTGAGTTGGCGATCACGGATTGTGCAGATAACAGATTCTGTGCCAGTCTCACGGTGTAACCGTTGGTTGGACACATGGTCCCGCCAACAGTACCCCATGATCTGGCGCAAGGACCTATTACAAAAGGCTTCAAGACGAGCCTCCAAGGCGAAGGATAGTGTCCGGGTTTCACTACCGTATAGCAAAACTGGTATTATTAGGGCCTTGAAAACCCGTAGCTTGGTCCTTCTGCACAGGTACCGACATCTCCAAATACTCTTGTTGAGAGAGTTCATGACCCCTGCTGCCAGCCAATCCGTCTGCTGATTTCATGGTCTGACAGCCCAGAGTTATGAACTACACTATCAAGGTATGCAAAGATCGCCACAAGCACGTACCAACAGAACAGGTTCTCCTAGCAATTCCCCAAAGTCCTGGATCTTGGTCTTGGTCCAGGAGACCTCTAGACCCAAGGGCTTCGCTTCATTACTAAATGCATCGAGAGCCACCACTAGGGTTTCCAAAGCCTCGGATAGAATAGCAACATCATCGGCAAAGTCAAGGTCTGTAACCTTAATATTGCCAAGTGTTGCTCCACAATGACTGTGAACGGTAGCTCTGCCCAGTATCCAGTCCATGCAATTGTTGAAAAGGGTTGGTGCAAGGACACAGCCTTGCTTCACTCTGAACTGACAGGAAAGAAGCTCGACAGGCCCCCACCACACTTTACAGCACTTTCAGTACCAGTATACAGGCTTACTATTACTTCAATAATCCTTGTTGGAATTTCTCAGTCTCAGGATCTCCCAGAGTGATTCCCAACGCACTGTATCGAACGCCTTCTTGAGGCGTAGGCAAGCAGCCCACGTCCGAACTCACGACGGCGCTATACAATGACTCTTGACCAAATACCTGACTTTGCTGTTTTAATGATACTTCAGCATCATTCGAATGTGCAAAAACGTTCACAATCACAACACAAAAAAGTGGTCTTGAACGTCTCTAGCCTGAACTTGCAGTAACTGCTACCCATGAAGGTGAGAATTGATTGAAGAAATACTGGAACCCTCGGCGTGTTTCTTTACGAAAGATCCATTTAATCTTGTGTTGGTGGCTAACCAAATGCTCAATAACTTATTACCAAAGTGTTGATAAAAATGTAGAAAATAAAAAGACATAATGATAAGAATAATAAGATAATTGTCATAATCACAGGAAATGAATTTTCTAAACCCATGGTAGAATTCTGCTTTGGAGATTCTTGCACTGCTTGATATATTTTGCTCTCGAACAGAACATGTGTAGGACTCACGCGGAATTCAATGTGACATCGGCATATGTGATGTAATGTTTAGAGAATACTCAAAGTTTTGTTTGGCCTCTCCATTGATTTTTTTTTTTTTCTTAGGAAGTATGTCAAAAATAAACTTTATAACATAGAAAGTCAACTGGAAGAGGTTTGGTATAACGTGCAAGGCTGTATATGAACACAATGTAGTCTCCTAACGAATATGTCCGTAATAAAATTTACAATGGATAGGAAGTATTTTAAGAACACACAGGATGAAGCTGTAAGAAATTATAAAGAAATAAAATTTTAAATCTCGATTCTCTATATAATAATTACACGTGCCGCTCATAGGACCAAACTAGTCAAATTAGAATGGTAAAAGGTTTATAGCAAAAAACGGAAAGAATTCTGTAATCCTACAACTTTCAGTGCAGAGATTTACGATATCCTCTTAGAAACTAACCAGGGATCTCAGAAATCCTTTTATAATGATATGAAACACATCAACTTCAACTTGTGTCGCCACGCCCGGTGGTTTGGGAAACTCAAAATCAGTTTGCAGTAATGTCAACATCTAAGAAAATTGCTGTGACGGGCGCCTTCGCATGTTGGTGTACTTCGCATGAACAAGTCTTCCGATGTCCGTTTCCTCTCCCAAGCACCGACATGAAGCCCGTAACCCATCGGAGGCGCTGGGGGTATACCTATAAACTACAAAACTTGCCTGTTTGTTTCATCGTATGTATTGTACTGTATAGAGCAAAAACTACGATGTACATGTAGATGCCGTGATAGTTAGAAGTTGTGTGCGGATTTTTCTCTCGACCTTATTTTCGTTAAACCCTGACAAAGTAAGTTCTCTGCTCTTGCATCATTTGGCGCTGACTCAACAAGGCAGCAACTGGTGTGATTTACAACTTCATACTCACCTTGACTTAGCTGAATAATGCGATGCGGCGGTCTTACCAAGCCACTGGAATTCATTCTTTTTCAAAATTTGGCGATAGTATACTTGCCTCACTTCATCATTTGATATTCCCTGAACATTCAATAGATTTCCTATTTACATAGTTTATATAGCTAAGAAATTAGACGGAAAAGTGAACAATGCAAACCTGTGGCTCTTCACCTGCAGTTATTGAACGGAAAATTATTTTGGTTATTGTAATCTGGACTTGCTTATATAAGACAGATCATAGAGATGACGAAATTTAATGCAAGCCCGAAGCCTCTTTAGATGGCCTTTTAAAAAGTCAAATATTAATTTCACCAAAGAAATTATTATGAAGCACAACCCAAACTAAACACGTGGTAACATGGCGATAGCTAATCAGGACGGGTCCCAAGAAGCTGATCTCCGATTTCAAGTCGTGAAATGGCCTCAAGTTTGTTCTTCCGGACTCACGCTGCTTTATCCGAGGCGCACCGCAGGTTCAAGCGAGAACAATAATTCAAACTTGGTCGCAGCAGCTGCACCTCTTCCTCCGCCGCCACCGTCTTCTGATCTTTATTTTCCTCTTCTTATTTCATCTGCGTCTCCATCTCCGTTTCCTTATCACCGGCCTCCTGTCTCTTCCCATCCACCTTCCTCCTCCTTTTCTTCCTTGTCATCCTCTTCAGACTTCCCTACCCTCTTCCCCATTTCTCCCTCTTCCTCCTCCTTTTCTTCGTTCTATTTTTGCTTTTACCCACTTCCTTCTCCTCTCTGTCGTCCTCCTCATACTCTTCTCCTTTTCTTTCTAATCTTACTCCCTCCATTCATTCCTCCTTCATCTCCTCCACTTTCCTCTCTTCCTATTATCATTATTATTTTAACTCTTCATCTACTTTTCTTCACTTCCTTTTACACTTCTTTTATCTCCTTCTCTCATTCTTATTCTTCTTCATTATCTCCGCTACATTCTATCCCTTCCCTCTTTTTTTTCTTTATCTCCTACTCTTCCTTCTCTTCCTATTCTTACATATCCTCTCTACTTCCTTCTCCTCCTTTTAATCTTCCTTATCCTCTTCCCCTCTCTTCCTCCTCCTCCTTTCTCTTTTTCTCCATCATCTCTTCCTCCCTCTCCTTCTCCTCCTCTTACATTTCGTCGTCTTCGTCCTTTTCCTTCTCCTCCTCCCCCCCTCCCCTCTCCTTTTTCTCTTCTTCCTTCTCCATCTCTTCCTCCTCGTCCTCCTCCTCCTTTTCTTCCCCCTCCTCTCCTTCCCCCTTCTCTTCCTACTCCTCCGCTTCCCCCTCCCATCCTCCTCCTCCTCCTCCCTTCCTCCTCCATTTACTTCTCCTCCCCCTCCTCCCCCACCCCTCCTCCTCCTCTTCCTCCGCCCCTCCTCTTTCTCCTCATCCTCATCCTCCTTGTCCTCCTCCCTCTCCTCGTCCTCCTTGTCCTCCTCCCTCTCCTCGTCCTCCTTGTCCTCCTCCCTCTCCTCGTCCTCCTCCCTCTCTTCGTCCTCCTTGCCCTCCTCCCTCTCCTCATCCTCCTTGTCCTCCTCCCTCTCCTCGTCCTCCTCCCTCTCTTCGTCCTCCTTGTCCTCCTCCCTCTCCTCGTCCTCCTTGTCCTCCTCCCTCTCCTCGTCCTCCTTGTCCTCCTCCCTCTCCTCGTCCTCCTCCCTCTCTTCGTCCTCCTTGTCCTCCTCCATCTCCTCGTCCTCCTTGTCCTCCTCCCTCTCCTCGTCCTCCTTGTCCTCCTCCCTCTCCTCGTCCTCCTCCCTCTCTTCGTCCTCCTTGTCTTCCTCCCTCTCCTCGTCCTCCTTGTCCTCCTCCCTCTCCTCTTCCTCCTTGTCCTCCTCCCTCTCCTTGTCCTCCTCCCTCTCCTCGTCCTCCTTGTCCTCCTCCCTCTCCTCGTCCCCCTTTCCCTCCTCCCTCTCCCCGTCCTCCTTCTCCTCCCCCCTCTCCTCGTCCTCCTCCCTCTCTTCGTCCTCCTTGTCCTCCTCCCTCTCCTCGTCCTCCTTGTCCTCCTCCCTCTCCTCTTCCTCCTTGTCCTCCCTCTCCTTGCCCTCCTCCCTCTCCTCGTCCTCCTTGTCCTCCTCCCTCTCCTCGTCCTCCTTGCCCTCCTTCCTCTCCTTGTCCTCCTTGTCCTCCTCCCTCTCCTCGTCCTCCTCCCTCTCTTCGTCCTCCTTGTCCTTCTCACCTCTCCTCGTCCTCCTTCTCCTCCCTCTCCTCGTCCTCCTTGTCCTCGTCCTTCTCCTCTTCCTGCTTGTCCTCCTCCCTCTCCTCCTCCCCCTTCCCCTCCTCCCCTTTCTATTACTTCTTTTACTTCCCTCCTCCTATTCTTCCCCCTCCTTTTTCTTCTTCTGCTTCACCTCCTCCCCCCCCACCCGCTCCCTCTTCCTCCTTCTCCTCCG
>NC_091560.1:18272626-18285126 GCF_042767895.1 Penaeus vannamei
ACAGTTTGTCTCTCAACTCCTGTAGGAGGTAGTAATGGCCAGCTTTCCCCCATGCCCAAGTCGACATTTCAACGGTCCGAGGATTACTCGTCAGCTCCTGTAGTACAGTGAGTGTCGGTGCCCCTACAATTTAACCACGCTACAGATGACAAGGGTGGGATAGGGTTTTGTTCTTCCCTGCCCACGCCTTATTTTTCTTTTTCATTGCATTAATTGTTTTACTTTAAATTTCACGTGGTTTTAATGTTTTCTCTTTTACGTCAATTTCATGTTTTTTTTTTTAATGTTTTCTCTATTTTATTTAAATTTCATGGGGTTTGTGTTTTCTCTATTTTATACATAATTCGTATGGGTTTTATTGGGCTTGTTTTTTCTAGCTTTTAACTTTAACTTTTATGGGTATTATTTTTAGCAGGTTTTACTACTTTATTTTCTTATTTCTCATGTTTCATTTTATTGTTTTTTTTCGAATTTTGATTGTTTTAGCGAGTAATTGTATTGTTTTAGCTGGTTTTACTGCTTCATTTTCTGAATTTCTCAGGTTTCGATTTTACTTCTTAATTACTGTTTTTTGCAATTTTACTTGTGTTTTAGGTCTGGCCAGTACCAATTTAACCTTTTTTTTCTTTTTTTTTAATGTAATATTGCCATTTTTGTCATTTAATGTTTTATAGTTTGTTCCACCAGTGCTCTTTGTTTTTATCAACTTTGATATTTTTCTTGTGGTGCATACACTTGGGAACTGTTTAGTGAAAAAATCTTTGTCCACAGGGGTGTTGCTATACTGCCAGTGTGTCGCGCCCAAAGTACAGTGACATTTTTCAGTGCAATGTGGAGGGCTGTGGGCCAGCACAGTATAGTTTGCGGTCGCGAACTTCATGGCCCCACAGATCGCAGCTGCTGCCTGCCATGCCCCGCAGTAAGACATCGCAGCCAGGGTCTTGCCCACAGACCCTAGAGGACGCAGGACTTGAGGCTGAACTACTTCCTGGACCAGACCTAAGGTCGCTGAGCAGCTGCCTCATCTGCCTCCATCTATGACTGTAAGTACGCAGCATCCTGCACCTGCACCTGTGGCTTCTCTGGTGGGTGACCAGCCAGATGCAGATGTAAAAGAGAGAAGAGACACCCTAGGGCATCAATGGGTTACAGCTGCTACCTCAAGAGAACCAGCTGCCTCATCTGTGGCCAGGCTACAACCACCACTGCCTCTATTTTCTGGGTCCGTACCAGGACCTGTGGCCCTTCAGCACCCCTCAGTGCTGCCTCAGCCTACACAGTATGGGCCACACCTGCAGCATGCTACACTGGTATCACAGCCCCCTGCCCATTTACACATGACACCTCCAATAGCTGCTAATTGTGTGCCAGCCTACTCCCAGTTAGTGCCTGCTCAACAGTGTGATCACGGTTGCCCTCGCTCTACACTGGCCAGTGGACATGATGAGGTACCAGACTTGTGTGGTAAGACACCTGCCTCCCAAGGCATTCAGCAGAGTCAAGATATCCAGTATTGAGCTTTTAACTCGGCCTGACACCTCCGAGGATTACATCCACATGGCATGCAGCAGGGTAAGCGGTCATGCCTGGTCAGTGTTTAGCAGTCCTGTGTTCGCCAACATCCAGGACTGAGTGAGTTTTAAGGCTCGACTCCGGGACCAGTTGCCACGTGGCCACACTCAGCATTTTTATGAAAAGCTTGACCAAGTTAGGATGGCGGTAGGTTAGGGGCCGCTGGATTTCTTTCACGTGGTGGAACTTGCAGTACAGCTAGGCATGTGAGATTATTCCCAAGACTTCTCCGCTCACAAGATGGCAGAGAAGTAGGAGGCCATCTGGGACTCTGTGGTTGGGGCGAGACTCACCCTGCCTTATGTTCATGGGCTCCTGAGGATGGGGCAGTTGTCAAGTTTGTGGCCACCCCAGCCTAGCACACGTGACAGGATGGTCCTGGGCTTGTACCACCCAGGGCAGTATCCTGATATAACAACACCTGGCCTGAAGTTCTATGGGGACATTCTACCACAAGCGTCGCTGGTTGGTAGGAGAACTAGGTTTACTGGACAGCCCATGATAGTCCTTGAGTTGGAGGGTAGGCCGTTTTCCTGCTTTCTGGATACAGGATCAGAGGTGACGATGGTGAAGAGGGAGGCTGACACATGCCTGCCAGTAGTCCACTTACATGCCACCTCTAGAGCATTGCAGGGCGTTTCAGGCCAGCCGACCCTTGCAGTGGCTGAAGTGGATCTCACCTTCAGCATCCATTGGAAGCTGAGTGTCACCCACCATACCTGTGTTGTAGAGCGCCTTTGCTTCCCTGGTGACATCTTGACGGGTATGGACCTATTACATCGTTTACCTCTCCATATGGTCCTTGAAGGTCTCTCTACCAAGAACTATGTGGAGTTAGATGGCTGTCGTCACAGAATATCGTTCCCCAGAGGGGGCACAACTGGTTATTATGTGCCTGCTTGCCATGATGCAGCTAACAAAACCCCTGAAGCAGTGGAGATCCCCGAGCTGTTGCAATCCCCTTCACCGGTAACCAGCTCGCCTGTCCATGTAGCTGAGGAGACTGTGGTAGAGGCTAGGTCTGGCAAGTTTGTGGCTGCTACTGAGACCCACAGCTCTCCTGACAACACGTGCCTGGCCATTATCAAGACCTGCACTGATCGCCTCACCATTCCCCACACCCTTGTGACTGTCCACGGTCGCCGTTACAGTGTGTGGGTTGTTAACCCACAACTGAAGCCACAGGTTTGCCCAGTTACTGTGCTTGGGTACGCTTCATTCCTGGAAACAGTCCTAACCTCCTCGATGACCTCTTGACACCCCTAACAGCAAACCTCCTGCAGAAAACTTAATGGCCACGGCCACTCCAGACCTGAAGTCGGAAGAGTTCCCTGAGGAGGACGAGTTTTTGGACTGTGGTGAGTTCCAGGTCGATGATTACTAATGTACTGTATGTCTGGACTTCGGGTACGAGGACGAAGACTTCATGTTTCTGGACACACCTGCCCTGGATGAAGCTTCCCAGTGTGAAGAGTTGGAGGCTGCCTATGCTGCTGAAGACTCGGGTACTGGTGGCACTGAGGCAGTTGATGCTCCCCTTCCCATCGCCCTCGGGCATCTGACAGCAGACCAGGAGGGGCAGCTGCGTGAAGTGCTAGACCAGTTCCCAACTTTGTTCTCTGGAGACAAGCTGGCAGGACATGTTCCAGGAGTGCAGCATCGTATCATCACTACAACAGATACCCTAGTTTGTGTGCAACAGTGGAGGCTTCCACAGAAAATGAAGGTGATACGAGTGTGTCCATATGCTGGCCCATGTTATCAAACCATCCTCGAGCCCTTGGCTGTCACCGGTGGTACTCATCAAGAAGTGGGATGGAACTCACCAGTTCTGTGTCGACTACCAGAGCCTGAATCGGGTGATTCCCAATATTGATAAGATGCTTGACTTTCTGACAGGGCGCATCTGGTTCACTGTTCTCGACAACCAGTCAGCCTGCTGGACCATCTCTGTTCACCCTGATGATCGCCCGAAGACTGCCTTCAGTGACGGCCATCGATTGTTGCAGTTTCGCAGGCTTCCCTTTGGCCTTACAACTGCACCAACGACGTTCCATAGGACCATGAATATTGTCTTAGCTTCCGTCTTGAGACGTCACATCCTCACGTACCTGGACGATGTGGTGGTTGCATTCGCAAGCTTCAGCCAACATCTGCAGCATCTCCGGGAGACAGTAGCCCTTCTGCACGATGCTGGGATGAAGTTAAACCTGCAGAAGTGTGAACTTGCCAAGCACCAGGAGAAGCTCTTGGGCTTCACTGTTGGTCCTGAGGGCGTGAGACCCAACCTAAACAAGACTGCTGCTATTACTGATATGAAGTGACCTTGAATAGTGCAATATGTGCGCCGCTTCCTGGGTGCTTGTGATTTCTTCCATCGCCACATCCAGGGGTTCACGGCGATAGCTAAGCTCATGACAGCCCTCACCAAGAAAGGGGTGAAGTTTGAGTGTGGAGACACTGCTTAGCTGGCTTTCACTGCTTTGAAGACCTTGGTTAGGAATCCAGTACTTTGTCTGCCAAACTTCAGTCGACCCTTTGAGGTGCACTGCGATGCTAGCACACAGGCTTTAGGTGGGGCCCTTCTTCAGCGTGACACTGAAGGTGTGCTACATGCTGTCGCCTACTGGTCCCACACCCTGAAAGACGCTGAGACCCGGAGGCCTGGAGGCCCTGGCTATGGTAGAAGCTGTCCAAGCCTTTGACCCATACATTTATGGTCGATGGTTCGAAGTTTGGACTGACCATCAGCCCCTGTTTGAGGTATTTTCCTGGCGCACTAAGTATCTGTCTGCGCTTGAGGGCTATGACTTTGTGCTCAAGTATAAGATAGGGGCCAGGAACCATGTGCCAGACCTCCTTTCACGACCTGTAGATGATGTATCTCCACCTGCGAAGAAAGCTTGCCTGCTAGAGGAGGCCCAAGAGGATGCTGCAGACAGCTGTGTAGATGAGGGAGCACCAGCTACAAGACCCGGCATGCAAGGACCTCCTTGTTTGGCTAGAGGGTCGCCAGACTGTACCTGGGGAGAGACCTGCTGCACTCTCCAGTTTTGAGGTGGAAGGGCGTTCTGTACTACCTGTGGACTTTTCCAGACCGGGTAGTAAGGCATGTTTATGCCCCCCAACCATCTCCAGCCACAGGCCCTATGACATGCACACTGCCCACCAACTGCGATCCATCCTGGGGTCCACCGTACGTTCCAGAACCTACAGGGTGCCTGGTACTTCCCCAATATGCACCACTTGGCGAGGGAGTATGTGGCTAGGTACCAGGCTTGTCAGCAGCACAAGGGAGTGGCAAGTTGTACTCCAATGGAAGGGTATCCTTTACCAGAGGCTCCGCTGGTGAGGGTCTCAGCTGACCTTATGGACCTGCAGGAATCAGCGACAGGGTTTCGGTATGTCCTGTCCATTCTGGATCACCATACCAGGTTCATACAGCTGATTCCACTGTGGGACAAGAATGCCAACAGTGTTGTGGGCCTTTGTTGATCATTATGTGACACTTTAGGCCACCCGCATTCTATTTCGGTGGCTTATCACCCCCAGTCCAATGGGGTGGTGGAGCACACCAACCGGACAGTAATGGACACATTGGCGGCACTGGCTAGGCAGGCTCCTTTGCAGTGTCTACTCACCTGCCTGCTGTATGCCTCGCCCTGAACTTGGCCATCCACTGGGCCGTGAGAGGCCAGCCGTTGTACTTGCTGACAGGTCGTATGAGAAGGGCCTGACTAACCACCAGACTGTGGACCCGGACCTATGGAATGCCTTGCAGACTCCCGCCGCCTAGCTGTTGAAATGAGCAGGAAGATGCGGGAGATCAACAAGGCCCAGTATGACCAGGCTGCTCGCACCTTGGGCCCTTACAAGGAAGGCACTAGGGTCCTAAGTAAGATCCAAGGGAACTGTGGACGTAGATGATCGTTGGCTTGGTCCCTGCCGTGTACAGAAGCGGTTAGGCCCTGTCAGTTATGATGCCCTAAACCTTTGGCCCCCACACCATGCTGTCAGGGTCCATGCCAATCAGATGTGCCCCCATACTCCAGCCGCTAAAGTGGACTTCGTCGAGGAGGATGACCAAGTGTTGTGTGTATGTATCGAACTCTGAAAGTGTTTTTGAACAATTGATCCGAACTATAGAGCACTGTAAGCTCCTGAGCTTTGGGTGCACTATAGTGATATATTTTTATTATTATTATTATTTTACTAGTCACTATTGTACTTTGATATTATTATGTTTGTGTTTTGATGTACTTTTAGTTTTACCGTTTTTATGATTCCTTTTTTTTTTTTTTTTTTTTTTTTTTTTTTTATGCATTTTAGGGTACTGGCACTTCCGGAGGTGTGGCGTTTTCCGTCCCAGGGTAGGGGCTGTAGAGCTACATATTTTTCGTTCCACGAACGCGCCCAGATTCGTGGAATCACATATGCAAACGGGTGGTCATGTAGCCTACTTGGGTGCTCACTTTTATTTTTTAATACCTTTGCTGACACTTTTTTTGTAAGCCCTTGTTCAGTTTCTAAACGTCCCACCTCCAGAAGAATGGTTAGTAAGTTTTAGGTCTGAAAGGAGCACATTTAACCCACACTCAAACCTCTTCCTATTTGGGTACTTGGCAACCCCCTGCTATGACGCACAGCGGAGTCGCCACAGAGGGTAGTTGGCGGATAACCTTGACTGTGGAGAGCTGTGAGTTGGGCTGGGGAGGACTCCTAATTTTGTGATTTTCTCGTGTACTTGTGATATTTTGTGATATTGTAATACTACCTGTTTTACCAGTGATTGCCCTTGCCAAGTTGCCCCATCTGTGATTTCGAGGCTGTAGTAGCAGTAGTGCTTTTCGTAAATAAAGCCGTGCACACGAACAGTTTGTCTCTCAACTCCTGTAGGAGGTAGTAATGGCCAGCTTTCCCCCATGCCCAAGTCGACATTTCAACGGTCCGAGGATTACTCTTCAGCTCCAGTAATGATGATGTAAAGTACCGACCACTGAACGAAGTTTAACATTTATATTTTCATCATTATTTATAAGGCTATTCTCAAACATTAGTGCTACGTACTAGGTATACCTATAGATCAATTCATAAGCTACAAAAGTCTCGATGGAAGCATATTTCATGTGTAAAAGTACACAAAACACTTTTTTTTTTTTCTTTAAATATTTCACAAATTATTTCGTCGTGAATTTATAATATAATTTTTTCCTGATATCTGTATAAGTGTTCTTTTTCTTTTGAGCATTCACGAACTCGTATCTATGCACAATGTCATTAAATAAATGCCTATGCACGATTGCATATTAGCGGCGTTCCTCCCCACGTGTAGGCGGGTCTCGTGTGCGCCGTCCGAGAACTAACCATAGCTGGACTTTAATAGTCGTTTGGTAGTTTCCTCTTTCATGTATCTAAACTATACGCTAGCTAAGGCGGTACCCTTTATCTCTAGGTGCAGGCGGGGGCCCACCACCAGTTTTACTTTTAATTTAGCTTTAAATTGTACAAAACTGTTTTTAGCTCTGAAAATGAATCGGAAACCGAAATAATTTCTTGATTTGGTTTTCAAGCCAATGGTAAAATGTACCTGTTACATTATCATTTCTTTGGGTGTTCTATGATTACGTATCATTATTATCAGTATCATTATTATTATTGTTATTATAATTACCATGATTTGGGTGATTATCATTGCCATTGATTTCATCTTTGTTATCATTATTAGTAGCACTGTTATTCAACAATACTATTTGTTGTCATTATCATTAAGAGTATCATCATCATCATTATCATTATTTTCGTTTTCGTTTCGTTTTGTTTTTATTTTATTTTATTTTATTTTTTATTTTATTTTTATTTTGATCATTAGTATTGCTACTTTCATTATCATTACAATTATTATAATTATTGGTATCATTAGTTTATTATGGTTGTTGTTTTCGTTAGTACTATTATCATAACTTTATCATTATCAATATTATATATTTATATTAATATTATTATTACTTGTAGTAGTACTAGTACTGATAGTAATATTATTGCCGTCATTTTCAGTATTATTTTATTATTGTTATTTATGTCTTTATTATGAGTATTAACATTGTTTTCAGTTTAACTATTATTATTCCTCTTAATATTATTTTTATTACAATTGTAGTGTGGCTAGGCACCACCACGCATCTTTACCTCTCGCGATGGCGAGCATCCTGTAGTAGACGTGATTTACCCCTACTATTTTGTGAGTCCAGACTAGGCGAGTCCCCCCTAATGACGGCGTAGTACCTCCAGTTCAGCACCATCTGTGGACGTTCTCGGCAGCCACCTGGAGCATTTTTGTTTTGTTTTATTTGCACATTTTAGCTGTCTTTTAACGGCCTCGGGTTTATTTTTAATGTTTAAGGATAAGTTTTACTTTTATTTTATTCTTTTATTTTAATTTATATTATTTACGTCTTTTGTGACAAAACACAAGAGCCTATATAAGCCACAGACTTGCCGCGTATCACTCTCTTGGGTGGTTCGCTTGTCCATGTAGCAGTCTGGTTGACGGGGCGCCCGGCCTCACCGGACGCCTCCTTCATCTTTTTCTTGTGTCCTACGAGAGTGAGATAAGTATATTTTTATTCTTTGTAAGAGGCCAGATAGGATGTGATATAAGTATTGTACATTTTTGAGAACATACAGACTGAGGGGATCTCAGGTTTTCTTTGTAAGTTTTGTTTGCGTTTTATCCTTTTTTTACTTGTTTTAAAGAAGTATGGACATGCTTTTAAAGGAAATGACCACTAATTAACAAACAGCAGAGAATGGAAAAAGTTAATTGATGATAATGATATAAAGATAATTCAATTAAAGTGATTTAAGTGTTAATACTTCCGGATTAAAGGGCTTCAGAGTCGTACTGGGTGGGTCGTGCTGCAAAACACGCCTGCTACCACTTTAAAAGCAGCTCCCCTGCCTGAATTGCACTCTGCAAGACCCGCGTTGTAGTTTGCAAGTGGGAAAACACTACAATCCTTTCCCGCGCGCCCCTTGCTCGTGTTATGCGTACCTCGATCAACATGCCTTTTCCCATCTGCCGGATTTCATCCTTTTATTCTTGTATTTTAGTGTTTTTATCTTGAGTTTCTTATTTCTTGTTTGTTTTAGTTTGCCCGTTTTGGTACATTTTCTTTGGCTCTCGTTTTATATTAGTTTGCTTACATTGTACTTTTCCACTTGTACTTTTTGTATGATTCTTTGTCGCCATGTCTACTTTTAATTACTTATCAGTTTCCTTGTTCCTTTCAATGTTAAATGAATCGTATAAATATTTTAATAATTAGGTCGTACACTTTATCAACGTCATTTTGGTACCATTTTACTCATGCCTATTATTTTTATTCTTTTACGTGTTTTCCCGTCTTAACAAAATATAATTTTATCAACTTGAGTAGGTTTATATTTTCCGTTCTTTACTTTTGTGTGAAAATATATATAGTGATATCACAGTCACCCGCCCCCCCTCCTTCGGGAGCCACGAAAAATACACAGTTCGGGAGAGACTGCAGCAGAGACACGGTGTTTATTTTCCAGCCTTTTTTCTAGGTGAAACTGGCTCTACGCCATGGAAATCACAAAACAAGACAAAGTTAGGTTTGAGATTGCTTTGCCATGCATATAGGAGCTGGATGTGATCTTGTTTTTTTATATAATAAATATCAGTTATAGTTATTACGTTTTAGTAAGTTCTGATATTGCTTTGGTTTAATATATATATATATATATATATATATATATATATATATATATATATATATATATATATATATATATAACTATAACTATATATATATATATATATATATATATATATATATATGTATGTATATAACTATATATATATATATATATATATATATATATATGTGTATATATATAACTATATATATATATATATATATATATATGTATATATATATAACTATATATATATATATATATATATATATATATATATATATATATATATATATATATGTGCATTGTTTTCTTGGATTTTATACATGTACATACTTTTAAAGGTTTCATTTTCTTGTTTTACTTTGTCTTTTTATTTATTTCAACATAATTCTTAAAGATGATTTTAACTTTAGTTTTATTACTTGTTTGTGTTGTGATTTTATTGTGCGACAGAGGAGGTAATGTTGGGACAAAGCCACGCCGAAATTAGCTCCTCTAGCTACGCTAATACTTCATGGGGCTTATACCAGGGGATAATAATCTACTTTATTTGCGAAAGGCACACTGACACACAGAACACTTAGATGCACCACACTATCATAATCGGTGGCGATCATAATTATTTTACTATTGATTATAGTAATGCTAATGGCACCAATCATTCTCTGAGCGAATGCGCCTTCACAGTTTGCAGGCCTTTTATATCATAAAAAAGAACTAACGAATTTGCTATTCAAAGCAGGATCGTCATCAGTTTATACATGTTTGTCTTTTGTATTTGTCTATAAATACGTGACTTCCCTCCATTTCAACCCTTTGTTTATTTCTCTCTCCGTCTCTTTGTCTCTTTTCTTTGTTTCCTCTCTCTCTCTCTCTCTCTCTCTCTCTCTCTCTCTCTCTCTCTCTCTCTCTCTCTCTCTCTCTCTCTCTCTCTCTCTCTCTCTCTCTCTCTCACACACACACACACATATTGGCCTTGAGATAACCTTTCTTTCCCTTACTCAAATATACTCGTACCTTCTCTCTCCTGCTTTTTTATTACTACCGAATTCCCCCTCCAAATACAAGGCGAAAATTCGGGAAAACAACAAGAGATAATCCCATTAAAAAGGTCGTAATCTTGGAAGAGTTCCTGTTAACACGATTGCCAAGAAGAAATGAAGGAAGAAATGCGTATGAATATTTATTCTTTTCAGTTCCATTTCGTCTAACACTCATGTACCGTGAGCCCTCCACTTTCCCCGCCATCCTCCTGTTTTACCTCACGTCACTGTCGCAAATGCCCCAATTATAAGGGTTATTCATACCAAGTTCCTTGGGATTCACGTTGATTCCCAGTTAAATTGGAAAACACACATAGGCAATGTAGTATCTAATCTAAATAAACTTTGTGAACTTCTTCATCAACTGCGCAAAACATTACCCTTGAAAGCCTTGCAACAATTATACTACACATTGGTATACACATTTTATTTATGGGCAAACTATCTGGGGAGGTACATGCTCTACCTCACTTGAACCATTAATTAAAATTCAAAAAAGAATTGTACGTAGTATCTTGGGTCTTAGAAGAAACTATCACACTCATGAACCCTTCCTAAATCTCAGAATTTTAAAAATCAAGGAAATTAATGCTTACTGCTGTGCACCCTATGTTTTTAAAAGCCTAAATTCCCAAAGTAATGACATGTTATATCATAGAACTAACGACAAATATCCACTAAGAGGCAATAATATGCTAGATGTTCCATTCATGCAGTCTGATCAATCTAAATCATGTATGTTGTATCATGGCCCAACTCTCTGGAATGCTCTCCCTGATGATGTACGTAGCTGTGCTACTTTGTCCTCTTTTAAACGATCACTGAAATGTTACTTGTTATCACAAAATATCATATAATATTTAGCTGTACTTCATTTATATTATATTTTTCTATTATTTGCTCTTGCATCTTTGTATTTCCTCCTATACTGTAATTATGTGTGTATATATGTATGTGTATGTATATATGTATATGTATATATGTATGTATGTATATGCATGTATGTGTATGTGTGCATGTGTATATATATATATATATATATATATATATATATATATATATATATATATATATATATATATATATATATATATATATATATATATATACATATATATATATACATGCATACATACATATATATATATATATATATATATATATATATATATATATATATATATATATATATATATATATGCATATATTTATATATATATATTATATATATATATACATATATATATATATATATATATATATATATATATATATATATATATATATATATATATATATATATGTGTGTGTGTGTGTGTGTGTGTGTGTGTGTGTGTGTGTATGTGGGTGTATGCACATTGTGTGTGTGTGTGTGTATGAATGTATGTCTGCGCATATATATGTATGTGTATGTTTATATCTATACATATATGTATGTGTATCTTTATATGTACATGTCCATGTTTATATATGAGGATGTATATGAGTGTATGTGTATGTAGGTATGTGTGTGTGTGTATTTATATCTATACATATAATGTATGTCTCTTATGCTATTACTGCCTGTAATTTCCCCTAATATAATTATGTACAATGTCATTCAGTAATTGTATTATTAGTTTACTTATTTACTTACATTATGTCCTGATTTCTCTTTCTTGTTTTCAATGATTAATAGTTCAAGGGGCCTTCCTAAGGGAGTCTCACTCCTGGAGGGCTCAGCCATACCACTATTGTAATATGTTGTATTTTTGTTGATGTATTGTATTTGGCTAAATAAATTATTTGATTCTGATTTTGATTCTCCGCCCTTTTTTCCATGCTTTCTACTCCATTCCATCTTCCTCCTTCCCCTCTCCCCTTTTCAACATATATTCTCCACACATCCCACAAAAGCAAAAATAAAAAATGTGAAAAATCACTTTTTCTCAGTTCAATTATATTTGATCTAAAACTGCTCTGATCGTGATTTCCAACCTGTGCAACTTCCCACCTAAGTCCTTCATCCATTTATCTCTTGCTGATGTGTTTCGTAAAGCCTTTTTGAATCTCCCAAGAATCTAATGATAATGAGATGGAATTAAAGTTCATTCAAAAATTTAAGTCCCCCCTCCCCCAGCCTCTAACAGGAACACCATCGGCGGGAGGGGGGGGGGGGGGTCA
>NC_091560.1:18307113-18314613 GCF_042767895.1 Penaeus vannamei
ATATATATATATATATATATATATATATATATATATATATATATATATATATATATATATATATATATATATATATATATATATATATATATATATATATATATATATATATGTATATATATATATATATATATATATATATATATATATATATATATATATATATATATATATATATATATATATATATATATATATATATATATATATATATATATATATATATATATATATATATATATATATATATATATATATATATATATATATATATATATATATATATATATATATATATATATATATATATATATATATATATATATATATATATATATATATATATATATATATATATATATATATATATATATATATATATATATATATATATATATATATATATATATATATATATATATATATATATATATATATATATATATATATATATATATATATATATATATATATATATATATATATATATATATATATATATATATATATATATATATATATATATATATATATATATATATATATATATATATATATATATATATATATATATATATATATATATATATATATATATATATATATATATATATATATATATATATATATATATATATATATATATATATATATATATATATATATATATATATATATATATATATATATATATATATATATATATATATATATATATATATATATATATATATATATATATATATATATATATATATATATATATATATATATATATATATATATATATATATATATATATATATATATATATATATATATATATATATATATATATATATATATATATATATATATATATATATATATATATATATATATATATATATATATATATATATATATATATATATATATATATATATATATATATATATATATATATATATATATATATATATATATATATATATATATATATATATATATATATATATATATATATATATATATATATATATATATATATATATATATATATATATATATATATATATATATATATATATATATATATATATATATATATATATATATATATATATATATATATATATATATATATATATATATATATATATATATATATATATATATATATATATATATATATATATATATATATATATATATATATATATATATATATATATATACATATATATATATATATATATATATATATATATATATATATATATATATATATATATATATATATATATATATATATATATATATATATATATATATATATATATATATATATATATATATATATATATATATATATATATATATATATATATATATATATATATATATATATATATATATATATATATATATATATATATATATATATATATATATATATATATATATATATATATATATATATATATATATATATATATATATATATATATATATATATATATATATATATATATATATATATATATATATATATATATATATATATATATATATATATATATATATATATATATATATATATATATATATATATATATATATATATATATATATATATATATATATATATATATATATATATATATATATATATATATATATATATATATATATATATATATATATATATATATATATATATATATATATATATATATATATATATATATATATATATATATATATATATATATATATATATATATATATATATATATATATATATATATATATATATATATATATATATATATATATATATATATATATATATATATATATATATATATATATATATATATATATATATATATATATATATATATATATATATATATATATATATATATATATATATATATATATATATATATATATATATATATATATATATATATATATATATATATATATATATATATATATATATATATATATATATATATATATATATATATATATATATATATATATATATATATATATATATATATATATATATATATATATATATATATATATATATATATATATATATATATATATATATATATATATATATATATATATATATATATATATATATATATATATATATATATATATATATATATATATATATATATATATATATATATATATATATATATATATATATATATATATATATATATATATATATATATATATATATATATATATATATATATATATATATATATATATATATATATATATATATATATATATATATATATATATATATATATATATATATATATATATATATATATATATATATATATATATATATATATATATATATATATATATATATATATATATATATATATATATATATATATATATATATATATATATATATATATATATATATATATATATATATATATATATATATATATATATATATATATATATATATATATATATATATATATATATATATATATATATATATATATATATATATATATATATATATATATATATATATATATATATATATATATATATATATATATATATATATATATATATATATATATATATATATATATATATATATATATATATATATATATATATATATATATATATATATATATATATATATATATATATATATATATATATATATATATATATATATATATATATATATATATATATATATATATATATATATATATATATATATATATATATATATATATATATATATATATATATATATATATATATATATATATATATATATATATATATATATATATATATATATATATATATATATATATATATATATATATATATATATATATATATATATATATATATATATATATATATATATATATATATATATATATATATATATATATATATATATATATATATATATATATATATATATATATATATATATATATATATATATATATATATATATATATATATATATATATATATATATATATATATATATATATATATATATATATATATATATATATATATATATATATATATATATATATATATATATATATATATATATATATATATATATATATATATATATATATATATATATATATATATATATATATATATATATATATATATATATATATATATATATATATATATATATATATATATATATATATATATATATATATATATATATATATATATATATATATATATATATATATATATATATATATATATATATATATATATATATATATATATATATATATATATATATATATATATATATATATATATATATATATATATATATATATATATATATATATATATATATATATATATATATATATATATATATATATATATATATATATATATATATATATATATATATATATATATATATATATATATATATATATATATATATATATATATATATATATATATATATATATATATATATATATATATATATATATATATATATATATATATATATATATATATATATATATATATATATATATATATATATATATATATATATATATATATATATATATATATATATATATATATATATATATATATATATATATATATATATATATATATATATATATATATATATATATATATATATATATATATATATATATATATATATATATATATATATATATATATATATATATATATATATATATATATATATATATATATATATATATATATATATATATATATATATATATATATATATATATATATATATATATATATATATATATATATATATATATATATATATATATATATATATATATATATATATATATATATATATATATATATATATATATATATATATATATATATATATATATATATATATATATATATATATATATATATATATATATATATATATATATATATATATATATATATATATATATATATATATATATATATATATATATATATATATATATATATATATATATATATATATATATATATATATATATATATATATATATATATATATATATATATATATATATATATATATATATATATATATATATATATATATATATATATATATATATATATATATATATATATATATATATATATATATATATATATATATATATATATATATATATATATATATATATATATATATATATATATATATATATATATATATATATATATATATATATATATATATATATATAAATATATATATATATATATATATATATATATATATATATATACATATATATATATATATATATATATATATATATATATATATATATATATATATATATATATATATATATATATATATATATATATATATATATATATATATATATATATATATATATATATATATATATATATATATATATATATATATATATATATATATATATATATATATATATATATATACATATATATATATATATATATATATATATATATATATATATATATATATATATATATATATATATATATATATATATATATATATATATATATATATATATATATGATATGTATCTGGCAATGAGTAAGAGTGGAGTCGTTCTTTTGATCAGTGTTATTAAGTGCTAAAATTACGTGTCCAGAGTGATCTGTGATAGTGCTACATAGGAGAGAAAAAATCGTGAATGTATAGAGCATATAATCCAACCAAAATAGAAATAATAATTCATCTGATAACCTCACAAGTTTATAAAATGTATTATCGGACCATACGTACGCGGACTTTTTTAAACCAACAGGAGTGCCAGAAAGTGCCAACTAGGAATACTAGGATTCATTACAGTGTTTGAGAAGTTCATTAGTTCATCGAGAGTGCCTCAATATTCAGAATCAGTGAAAAGAAAATAATAATAATAATCTCCCCCCATGAAAAGTATACCAAATTACGAAAGCATTAGGAAATGATAAGCAACACCTGTGCCACAGGTCGCCGAGTAACAGTGCCAACCGCGCAGGCATTTCAGTTTCCACTCAAGTAGATTTGCTAAGGAACAGTCAACGGCCAGTATGTAAGTACAGTACATCACAAAATCAGGTAAGTTAAAAATGGTTCCCATAAAGCGTAAAGTATCATCTGACATTCGACAGAAGAAACGCCTGATTAATCAAATAATAAAAAAGCATAATTCAGGCTTTGGCACTTCAGATGAGCGCCAGACGCCGACCCATGACCTGTGGTCAGCCGAGGCCGCACCCCGTTAGGCTTAACAACAGCTAAGGAATGCGACGCCGCTCCGAAAAATTGCCAGATACAAAATCACCCTTATAACTCCCTTTATCCCAAACCCCATCCTTACCCCCTCCAATACCATCCTAAATCCTCCCACACCACCCGCATCCTTCCCTCAATTCCTCTGCTGCAACACTACAATTTAAGGACATTATAATGCATGGGCTCATTATAATGGAGTGCGTGTGTGCGCCTATGCAGACTGTTCATACGTTCGTGCGCGAGTATGAGCGCGTAGGCACGAAAGTGCGCAGGTGCATATGTGCGCATGTACATGCGTATATATGTGTACAGGTTCATATGAGTGTAGGCGAGTTTAAATTCATGTGCGGATACATGGGTATGTATGCTGCTGTTGTCTACGTAAGGCTATAAGGTTCCATATAGCTTTGTGATAGAGTACATTATATATGGGTATGTTCCGTGCTTATACATGAGGGTATACAGGGGTTTAAAGGCGTAAATATGCAAATTTGTACATATGGTGTATATATTCATGCATGAATGTGTACATTTACATGTGTATATAAGCATGTATATATGTGTATGTGTATGTAGGTATGTATAATGTGCGTGTTTATGTGTATGCGTGGGTGAATGTATAGGTAGACATATGTAGGTATTTATATGTGTATACGTAAAGGTATACGTATATAGGGTGTGCAGGATGTAGGAAGGTGGATAAATAATTAAGTATATGTATGTATGTAAGTACGTATGTATGTACGTAGAGGTAGTTATATGTAAAGCAAGTACAGATATATACACATATGTAAGGGGGGGGGGGGCACTAGTGTATGCTGCAAATGTATGTGCTCATATACGGATGCGTGAGCACATGCAGGGATAGATACATGCGTATGTATAATGATAGGGAGGTTTGCGAGGTATGCAAAAAGGGGTGTTTACATATACACGGGTGAGTATACACTCATGTATACTCACTCACTTATCAATAACATATAACAAGCGCATAAACGGACAGGCGATGTGAACATATGACTAGGTCAGACTATGATGGACATGTATGTAGTTATTTATAACGTAAGAATAAGCATCCATATCCATAAGCATAGATACAAGAATAAATGTGTATGCTTGCATATGCATATGCGTGGGAATGAGCATATGCGTAGTACTTAGAGCATGTGCGGGAATGAATATGTCTGCATCAGGTGCACATACGCACAAATTAAGTTAATAAATAAAATAAAATAAAACATATATGCACTTCTGATAATTAAGCCCAGCTCACGGGAGTAGTGAGCAGGCCGTGCATTGCCGCTCCTAAGTCCACTCCAGGTAGGACCAAACCTGCTGGGGGGACTTATCAATGGCATTCCGGCTAAACTACTCCCCTCCCACCAAGATACACCTAAGCCAGTAGGTGGGAGGTAAATCGGCTGTCCACCTCCATGAACAAACGCATCCAGCCATGGCCCCCATTCCCCGGAGGCGAAGGAGCCCCTGGTTACGGCGGCGATCAGGATCGCTCCGGAGCAGGGGGTGCTAAAAATATCCGGGTAAAGACAGGCCGCCCCACGTTGATGAACCTTTGCACATACAATATAAGGACCATGAGAACTGAATCCGACTTACTAGCTTTACTAGAGGAACTCTCTTCCATTAAATGGGATGTAGTAGGACTCTGCGAAGTTAGAAGACTAGGTGAAGAGCAGAAGTTATTAAATGAGGGACACGTGCTCTATTGGAGAGGAAAACCTCTGGGTAGCAAACAGGAATTAGGGGTAGGATTCTTAATACACAAACGCTTAGAAAAGAACATTGTAGAATTCTATAGTGTCAGCGAAAGAGTGGCTTCTGTAACAATAAAACTAAACACTAGGTACAACTTGAAAATTATTCAAGTCTATGCTCCAACCTGCAGCCACAGTGATGAAGAAATAGAGAGCTTCTATGAAGATGTTCACTTAGCCAGCGAGAGAACAAAATCCCATTTCACAATAATTATGGGGGATTTTAATGCCAAAATAGGTAAAAAGACAGAGGGCGAAACCGCAGTAGGGAACCATGGAATAGGCACTAGGAACGAGAGGGGACAAATGCTAGTCGAATTTGCGGAGGCTCGATCACTCAGTATCATGAAT
>NC_091560.1:18324613-18329613 GCF_042767895.1 Penaeus vannamei
AATCAAGTGATGACATTTTCTACCCATTTTAACCTGTGTTGTAACTGCCATATGCTGTCTCCAATTTTATTACTTTATTTTCATATAACGTGATTTTGATAAAGTTACTTAACAGTTTACAGTAGAAAATTGATTCCTCTATGAAATGCATACGGCGGGTATGACATTTCAATATTTATACATATATTTTTTTTTCGTTATCAACATATTTTTACTTTTTGATGCTGAAGGTTAATAATTTGTGATAGAATGATAAAGTTACTTGGAATAAATAAATATAATAGGAATTATATTAGCATAATTCAACAAGTTTTGCATAAAAACTTGTATATGGTATAGATTTATGGGGATTTTTTTTTTTTTTTTTTTTGCCATTTTCGCCCATCTTGTCGAAATCGAGTTTTATGCATTTTCAAGGAGTTTCAGGGCCTCCAATTCTCCCCTGAAAATGTCAAGGACCGACCGCTGTCTTTTAGGTGGTAGCAGCCCTTTTCGATGTCAACCAAAATATTTATTTTTTTCACCTTACCTTAGAAAATTGGCAGTTGTGATGTAATGATTAGAGTTAATAAGATAATGAGATTATTTTCTGAAAGCTTATTAATTTTCATGTAAGATGAGACCAACCTTCATTTTTAAAAATCTGGCAATCGTCCAAAAAAAATAACAAAATTATTTTCATACAAATAAATAATCATATGTATTTTCTTTTCTTTATGTTTTCATTATAGTTAGTTTGATCTATGAGCAAAAGATTTCAAAAATGCAAATAGGGGATAGGATAGCCAAATGATCCGGATCACCAAAATATTATGGAACTTTAGTTAAGTTAAGATACACCTCAGGTAAAACTTTTATTAAAATCTGTCCATAACTTTTTGAGTTAGAAAAAAAATCCTAGATCCGAACTATGATCCACAACCGCCAAAGAGCAATTGGCGTCTAAGTTATGTTAAAGCACACCTTTGGTAAAAATCTCATTAAAATGTGTTCATAACTTTTAGAAATATCAGAAAACACAAACAAACAAAAAACAAAAAACAACAAACATACAATCAACAAACAAGCAAACACACAAACGGGAGTAACAATATAAATAAACAAAATGTCATGGAATGCACGAAAATGATCTATATCTCCTTAAATACCTTATATACATATTTTAAAACCACCTTGTACTTGTATATCGTGTTTCCACGGATGTGTTAAGTTAAGGTGAGTAAGTTTATTTATCACTCTGGCTAACTGCTCAGGCACAAAAATTGGCTAAGTTGCCCCGTAGAGTTAAACACCTCGGATCAGCGGCTGCAAAGATACCTGAGGCAAAGTCTGATGTCCCTCGGTCTAGCTGAGAATGGGACGCGTATGATACCTAACTGGAGAACGATAATTTTTTCGACCAGTATTATACGTTACAAAACCCCATTAGAGCAACAATAATAGGTAATTTATAGATAATTGTATCATATATAATTATTTTGTAAATGATGTCATATGGAAAACGTAAACAAAATGAAAAGGAAAAAGATCGCAATGTTTGGGTCCTTCACAGTTTGATGCATAGCACACGCATTTTCAGTCCGATTTTATCATATTATGGGTCATATTATCATTTGCGTCTTATAAAAGTGACATATTTTCAGTATCCCTGAAAATGTATGTCACAAAAAAGAGGTCGACTTCTAAAAATTGGCTTCCTCATATTATAGTTGAAAAAAAATGTTCTATTCAGATATAGAATCAGAATGGCTGTATGATTTATTTTGGATTTTAGAGCATTTTTTTTTTAAATGGTCAATGTAGGCCTACAGACACCCCATAACATTGCCACCCTATAATACTACAGGTAAGATACTGAGAAACTGTTATGTACTGGCGATGTCTGAAAAGCTTTGGAATGCAGGTACGTGATAGACAAATATGGTTTAAGAAGATTGAACGACCATTATCTCAGAAGTATACTTATTTAGGCATAAATGCCGTTCCAGACAAAAATTTAATCCAAAATAAAAGTATTATGGCTCATTCTGACCTAATTGGAGTGTGTTACTTGGATCTTACCAGCTCCATAGCCATTACTTATCTACTGAAACTATGGTCCGTTTAGTACTGGTTCTCCGATTTATACCTGGATTGACCCAGGTTCAAGTCCTGGTCATGAAGGGTTATTTTGCTGTTTGTTATCTTCATCATCATCATCTCTTGTTCAGGTCAGGTTTTTATGCCAAGTTGATTTTTTATAATCTGATTTTCTTACCAAACCAATGACATTTTTGTGATATTATCGGTTGATTTTTCTTAATATTTTTCATCAGAAATTGTTTTTAAGAGAAAAAACGTTTATTTATCAAAAAAAAAAGTTTATTTATCAAATGTTACAAATTTCGCTTACAATAATTGACACTATTACATCATTGTTCATAATTCAGGGCATGAATATTTGACCTGTAGAATGCTTAGCTACAGGGATATCTCTTTTTAGAGTCCAACAGTAATTAGTTATGACTGCATCCAAGCGGCCCTAATACTTGGTCTCCATCTCTTCCATGTCCTGTTGGAATCTCTCTCTTGCTCGTCGCTCATTAATCCTAGATTCTCAGGAAACCGATCCAAATGTGAGGAGAAGTAATTCATTTTGATGCTCATATTGCATCCGAGGTTTCTGAAAGCAGTAATTATATTGGTGACAAGTTCAACTTAGTTCCTGGCCTTGCTGCTGCCGAGAAACTTCTTCACAACCAGAACAAAAGCCTTCCACCCTTCCAGTTACACTTAGTTCATTGAGTTTTCAAAATCAGGATCGCTGATGAGCTGATGGATTTGCAGACCGCGAAAGTTGCCAGTTTTCAACTTTTCTGTGGTCAATCCTAGAAAAGCCTTGCACAAATAAGTAATGCAACCACCATCCTTGTCCCCAGCTTTGGTGAACTACTTGACCAAGCCGAGCTTGATGTTCATGTATTTCAAGAAATAGAAACGAGTATATAAACTTTCTAAGAGAGAGGATATTTCCTTAATCCCAGGATAATCCGCAAACTCCAGGCCTATATTTAAGGCCGGCCTGTGTGGATTTGAAAGCCGGCTAATCCCCACAAGCTGTGTATTTCATTCATTTCTTACTGGTAAGGAATCACATCACCTGGATTGGGGGGAGGGTTTGTCCCCAGGTTGAGAACCCTGACATGAAGAAAAAATACATGTAAATATACAAAAAACGAAAAAAAAAAAAAAAAAAAAGTGGCAATACTTTAAAAAGTTGACCTGATTGAGCAAAAGCAATGATATTTGGATTCAGCACATCAAAATTGTCTTAAATCAGTTAAAACATCTTAGACAATTAATTTGTTGTTGGCTAATGCAATTATTATCATTATTGCCATTATTATGAATATCATTATTACTATTATCATCATTGTTATTGCTGCTACTACTACTACTTCTACTACTACTACTATTATTATTATTATTACTGTCGTTCTTATTACCACCATTATTATTGTTGTTACCAATGTTATTATTATTATTGGTATTGATAGGAATAGTAGTAGCATTAGAATTATTATTATCATTATCATTATTATTACCATTATCATTTTTATAATTATTTTTAATATCATTATTATGAATATCATTAGTGCTATTATTGCTATTGTTATTATTATTGTTATTATCATTATTTTCATAATAATCATTATAATCCTTATACAATTACTTTTATTATAATCATTGTCACTTATATTATTATCGCAAAAGTTTAATGATGCTGCTGCTGATGATACTAGTGATGTGAATAATAATCATAATGAATGTAATAATAGTAATGATAATAAAAGAATTATGATAATGATAAAGGTGATCATAATAATGATAATATTGATATTGATGATATTATTATCATTATTAGCATTGTTATTATTATTATTATCATTAATGGTAATGATAATAAGAATGATATTATTATTACTATTGGTTTTGATTATAATATTAGTGATAAAAAATATTATTATTATCATTATTATTATTATTATTACTACTATTATTATTATTATTATTATTATTATTATTATTATTATTATTATTATTAATGATGAAAATAATGGTAATAATAATAACAAAGATAATGATAAAAAATAATGATATTAATACTAATACAAAACCTATACAATGATCATAATAATAATGATAATAATAATGATAATAATAGTAATAGTAATAACGATAATAATAATAATAATAATAATAATAATAATAATAATGAACATATTATAACCCCTCTGATCGGGATTCCATCCCTCGCCGCCGTTGCAAGAGATTGCAAGACGGTCGTTCTAACCACTCGTACAATGACCCACTCAAAAGGAGCATGCAACCAGGCGCTAGCTAGCGTCCATGGAAATTACCTAACTACTCATACATGAGTAAGTATAGCGAAGTTATACACTCCTCTTGGGCACTTGGTACATAAAGAAAAAGCAGATCAAATTCCATATCAGATAACCTGAGGTGTATTCAATGAAAGATGGAATAATGCACTGGCTGCATTTATATCATGAATATATTATAACCTCTCTAATCGAGATTCCATCCCTCGCCGCCGTTGCAAGAGATTGCAAGATGGTCTCTCTAACCACTCGTACAACGGCTCACTCAAAAGGAGCGTGCAATCAGGCGCTAGCTAGCATCCATGGAAATTACTTTACTCATAAATGAGTAAGTAAAACGAAGTTTTACTTCCCTTCCAGGCAGCGACCCGGGCCTCACCCAGCCTTTCCTTCGTTTAGCAATACAGCAGTTCCTAGAATCCCCCTCCCCTTCCCCAGATTAAGAAGTTGAAAGGAGGATTTGTGTTTATTCCCTCAAATGCAGATGAATCGAATATCGTCTTGCTTAATGAACAAACACTTACCTTTGGAGCCTTTCACTGACTTGCAGGAAAGGAAGAATAGTTGAAAGAGGATAAACATTTTCAACAAACATTTCATTGGTGTTCATAGATATAA
>NC_091560.1:18340914-18345914 GCF_042767895.1 Penaeus vannamei
ACCTATGGACCCTTATCTCCGTGAGAAGGTAAGAAAGATGTGGTTACTGGTATCATGTTAGTTGCCATGATAAGAGAGGTTGGTGTGGTAAGGTCAACGTCTATGTCATGCATATGTATTTTGAATAAATTCATATATATTCATATGCATACATATTTTTACATTAGATAAATGTATGTATTCATATATACACATTTTCTCATCACTCTACCATGCTACCCCAAGTCGACCTCGACTTGGAAGAAGAAATAAGAGAAAAAGGAATGGATACTTAGGAAAGAGTTTGTGATGGAATGTCACAAGTACGTACAGCGTGACGGCAGGGCCAAATCAGCAACTCGATTGACACTCAGCTGCCATGCAGTTGCATAACAGTGATGGGTTTCGAGGAGGTTGCTTTTGGTTACAGAGCTGACACATCTGGCTGATGCCTTCTTCTGGACCTGTTTCATTCTTAGCTGAAAATAAGTAAACAAGATTCTAGTGCCTAATGTGGCGCCGGAGATGCTAGGTCAAGAATGTGACAGGCGCAATTAATAAAAGGTCAGAGAAAATGCCGGCAATTAATAGTATGAGGATACTAGCTAAGATTAAAAGTGATGTATGCAATTCAAGCTTATGTATGTATGTATATATATATATATATATATATATATATATATATATATATATATATATATATATATATATATATATATATATTAATAGCATATGCCAATACCATTTTTATTTCTTTTTTTGTAATGTTGATTAGTAGGAATGCAGATGGCACAAAATATCTATAAATATATCACAAACAGGTTACTTACAGTTTACCGGATTAGGGTACTAGCTATGTGTAAGTGAATGAGGAGGAAAAGTGACCTGCTCATTCCGTTGTGGAGCTCGTTGATAGGTGGTACAAAAACATATTCCCACTGCAATCAGCAACATAAGTATCCCCGTGGTGGTAACGTATTAGGTCGGCTGAGGAGGGTTACTTTATGTTGAGATGAAAGTATTTTATCCCTAATGTTTGTGAGATGTTGCTTCGTGGTCTGAAAAATAGACTTGTTTCTATTGAGGAGGTAATCAGTATAATTATCATTATATGAGTGTTGTTATTTCCTGAAAAAGATCATAAGGTAATCTCTTATCTGTACCATATAGGAGAAAATGATGGGATTCACTTATAGAGGAATGGAAAGTACCACTGATGCATGAATGAATTGTAAGGAGAGATTCATCCCATGTGTCTGATATCTTATCAACAAGGGATCTCATAAGTGAAAGAATGGAGGAATTTAGCCTTTCAGTGATACCGTTACTCTGAGGTCGGGATGGTAATCTATTAACTCGAGTAACATTCATAATTTTGCACAGTTTATCCATTCCCTGTTTCTGAAATTCCAGTCCATTATCACAAGAAAAATACATAGGAGCAGAATATCAATGACAAAAGTCATGAAAAGCTTGAGCAACTACATTTGCTGACTTATTTGGTACTGGCACTAAATCACAAAAACAATTGAAGTTATCAATAAACACCAAAACATAACGATTCCCATTGCGAAACGGTATGAAACCTGACAGCGTGTCGCAAGAAACCTGAAAGGGAAAGTCTGGGATATCGTACTTCAATGCTGGTGCAGGCTCATTTATAGTGCTACCTTTATAGTAGCGGCACTGTTTACATGACTGCACATGCTTCGTTACCTTGTCGATAAGGTGTGGAAAAAGAAGCGCTGTTGAGCTAAATGAATCGCGTTTTGCTTACCAGTGTGCTGCTTCTTTCTATTCCTGAAAGAGCAGGAGAATTCGACTTTCCAGTGCTTCTGGAATGACTACAAGGTTGCGTGATGCCTTGTTTAGACTTGTATCAAAGTAGACCGCCGTCATCAAAGTATAATTAACTAACTCGAATGCGTCTGTTAGGGTTTTTTCTTTTCTTTCAAGAGCTTCCATTAAGGAAGATTGAGAGGAAGCTCGACTGATGCCGCCGAGACCGGAGCGGCGGAGAGGAAGTATCTAAATTACGGTGACCGACGATGCAGTGGCTATGACGTGCAGCATGCCTCATCCTCCGAGGGGTGATTCGCGGGAGGCACGGCTGTGCTAGCCAAGACTGGTGCAACGCCAGAGAATTTGAATTTGCTTGATGCCAGGGTGGGTGGGGAAGCAGAGTTGGGCAGGTGAGCGTGTGGGGCACATGATAATGCGTCAGCGACTACTTTGTATTTCCTGGGTATACACGATTGTGATATCAAACTTTGCTAAAATCTCTATAGCGTGTATGGGCCGTCCATGTGGGTCTTTGCCCTTAAATAAGGTGAGAGGTGCGTGATCAGTGTGAACCTCTACCTGATATCCCAAGATAAGTTCTCTGGTATGACGGAGTGCCCATGCGATGCTTAGTAATTCACGATCCGTTGTGTGGTAAAGTTTCACCGCGGAGTTTAGCGCGCGACTGGCGAATGCAATGTGCTGTAATTTTTCAGAGTGGCCATTCTTTTGGTGGAGTACTGCTCCAAAGCCCGTGGTTTGAGGCATCAGTGGTGAGGATAAATGGCAACTTAAAGTTAGGGAAGGCTAGAAGTGGAGCCTTGATGAGTCGCGACTTTAGATTATTAAATGCTGCATTTTCCTCGTCATTCCACTGCCAGTTAACGTCCTTGAAGAATCTAGTGAGAGGGGTTGCAATGGACACGTAGTTTCGGGTGAATGGTCTATAAAAACTGGAGAGACCTAAGAATGATTTCAATTCTTTCTGATTCTGAGGCAAAGGGAAATCGACAATGGCTTTAACTTTAGAGTCATTAGGTGCTATGCCATTAGACGATAAGATATGGCCTAGAACAGAGGTCGGCAACCTTTGGCACGAGTGCCAGACTTGGCATGAAGAGCACTTGTCTATGACACGCTATGGTATTCAGACGAGCAAAGAAAAAAGTTATACAGCATGATTATATGAGAGAGAGAGGGAGAGAGAGAGAAAGTCGTATTATTAAATCCACCTAAATTTTAAAATTGAGAAACATTGGAAATTACGATGAATGATCATACAACCTCAATATTAAGTTCCCTGACATCACTGTCTGATAAATTCAGTTGCTTGAAGAAAGTAGTCTAGGCATTGCTATCGGCATTTGGATCTATATACCAATGTGAGCCAGATGTTTTCACATCAGCCTCCATCGCAGTAGCCTTACAACGAATCACTCTGAGAGTTGTTTAAAGCTCACTGTGTCCAGATATTAATATGATGAGTATAAATGTAAAATTATAAACATTTACATTTTTTGTTGCGTAGAATACTAAATGCTACAAAAATATTACTTTTATGTTATGTATGTGCAAAGAAATACATTTGGGTATACAGAGCTGGAAAAAACTGGCATGCAAGGTTATTAATGAAAAGGCATTCATTATAAACTGGCTAACCATGTTCAAAAGGTTGCCGACCCCTGGCATAGAAAATCTAACTTTGATCTAAAGAAATGACATTTACTAGGCTGAATGGTTAATCCCGCGTCAGACAGCCGATCAAAGACCTGCCGCAATATCTTCTCGTGTTCAGCAAGTGAGGGCGAGCAAATTAAAATATCATCTAAGTAAACGAGGACTTGATCGTTAATGAGCTCAGAAAGCACTAGTGACATCAATCTGCTGTATGTGAGGGGGGAATTGCGAAGGTCGAAAGGACACACTAGGAACTCAAAATGTCTCATGTGAGTTGAAAAGGCTGTATGGCGAATACTATCGGGTGCCATAGAGACCTGCAGGAATCTCTTGGCAAGGTCTATTTTTGAAAAGACCTTGTTGTTAAAGTCAAAGTCTTCTAATAACAATCTAAGATTAGGAATAGGAAAAGGTTCCGGCATTGTTACTTTGTTTAACTTTCGATAATCCAGGCTCAAGGGTAATAGTGTTGAAGCAGTGTTGTTTTACTGATAGGGTGTCCTTTGTAGGCAGTACACTTGGGAATTCTTTGAATGAATTTAGTAAAATATTATATCCCTCAGGAAAGTCTAATGACTTGTAAAATATGCTTATGGCTAGAGTTACCAAGGGAGGAAGTCAATGCATTAGTAGGGCAAACTGGGGAGGGGATTGGTGTCAAATTCACGGATAGGTAAGTCTGTGTATTCATGACATAATAGGTACACCTGCATTTATAGGTAGTGGGATGGGAGTCATGTTAATTATGTGTACCTGACATTTCTTATCCGTGATACAATAAAGGAAGGGGGAGGAGGGGTGTAGGGTTTAGGAGGAGGGGACGGATGGGGGATGTAGGGGGTGAATACGGGATAAGTGTATTTATGTGATATGTTATGAATTGCCATTACAAGTACAGGGTAAGTCCATAGGCAGGGAGGAGTCCACAAGGGGTATGCACTACCATTAAAAGTAGTTGTAGTACTTTGAGGATGCAGTGAAATTCACGTACAACACAGAAAGTCATGCCGTAACAAAAGATGACCGGGAGTGAAATTTGACTCCACTACAAATTTATGAGCAATGATCTTATTATCGATAGCAATATTGAGGACTGTGCTGCCGATGGCTGACGCCGTGTTCTCTGTATTCACGCAAATGGTGATATGACTTGATAGCCCAAAATTACGTAAGGTTTCTAAGGAGACAATAGAGCGAGATGATCCTGTGTCTCAAAAGAAATACGCAGGTTTATCATTTAACATTGATGATAGCAATGACGGCTGAGGGTCGTCGTTAGGTATGCAACTAGTTGATATGATGTGGTGTTTTACCCGAACTTTGCTTGGAGTTCTGCCACGTCTGGCTCTGTGACTGATCTCATGGAACCTTTACCTAAAAAATTGGCGGTTGTCGGAGTAGGTGATATGTTCGTTTTACCTCGTCCGGGAACGTCGGCCATGAGTGTGAACGGGACCCATGGTAGGGGAAGCATGGAGGTGAGAGACAGATATCGACACTATGGACTCTCGTACAACACTTCAAACACTGATCTAGGTTTAGTGCCCAGAGGTTGGTTGCGC
>NC_091560.1:18355914-18358414 GCF_042767895.1 Penaeus vannamei
TCTTTGACCAATCCACCTACCAATCTTTCCCATTTGCTTCTCCCCCTATCAGAATGCCCTCTACCTCTACCCAAGAACCCCCCTCAACACCCTCCCTACCTGATGAACCTACGGCTAGCGACCTCCCCAGCTCCCTTCCCCTCTCGCCTATCCCCCCTCCCCCACTCCCCGCCCGCATCGAGCGAGCAGACGTGCGCCCTTGCTGACTCGCCAGCCTTCCCAAGTAACAAGACACCTCAGCAGTCCTCGAACACCCCGCAAATCAAGAGGAAAAACGAGGCATCTACACAAGTAACGCCTAGGCGAAGCTTTAAGAAAAGACAAAACAAAAAGAAAAACAATCAGAAGGAACTCGACCCCAATCGTCAATGGGATGACGCAACTCTTCACCAGGTGCCAGGAGTCCCCCCTCCCACTGCCCCCCCTACTCCAGCCCCAGCTCCAGCAGTGTCGACGGTCGTGATAAACAACCACGGAGAAAGAGCGGAGCAAGTTGCTGAGGACGAAGGTTTAGTCACAGTAACATCAAGGAAACAAAAGAAAAAAGAGAAGAACGACAAGCTGCAAAACCCGTAGCAGGAGCTGATCGACCTGACACGATGTTCCTGTACATCACAAGCTGCCATCCAGACACAAATGAAGAAGACATCGAAGATCATCTATCGGACAATTTTGAAAACATATTAAGTGTAAAAGCACACAAAACCGTGATGACACATAATTACTACACCAGTTTCACGGTAACAGTACGAGGCCGAGAAATAACGGCCGAATTATTTTTAGACTCGGATGCCTTCCCAAGGAATGCAAAGTGTTCCTCAACAGAAACAAGTACAATCGTGATCAGAGGGTTTGACAAGGCATTGCCCTCAGCAAGTCCGACGGTCAAAATAGACCACATTAACGCTCAGTCTCTCTTTGGGCATTTTGATAACATAGGAATGCTTATAATAGAGAGAGATCTCGACATACTATGTATTAGTTAAACCTGGCTTCACCAAGATATATCAAATGCATTTATTAATATTCCAAACTTCAATGTTTATAGATGAGACGCAGGACGTGGGGGAGGAGTTTGCTTATAATCATCATTGCGAGCGCCAAAAAAGTAGGCATCACCTTAGTAAAACCAACATCAAGAAAAACGAGTTAGTGGACCAAACTGTTACCGTCGACGACACAGTTATTGACGAAATTTATCTTTACATTTACTTAGGCCAGCTTATCTCTTTGAGTTCTGCATCGAAAGAACAAGAGCTCAAGCATCGGATCACCACAGGCTGGCAGGCATTCGGAAGAGTTAATCCTGTATTAAAAGACTAGTATATGCTGATTGTGCAAGGATATGGCCCCCTTCCTCCCTATGATGCAAACTTAACCTTAACATGGTGGCGCAGACTGGGGAGGGCCTATGACCACCAACGGATTTTAGAAGGCTGAAGGATAATATAGGATGTACACACTCTCATACATACATACACACACACACACACACACACACACACACACACACACACACACACACACACACTCACACACACATATATATATATATATATATATATATATATATATGTATATATATATATATATATATATATATATATATATATATATATATATATATATGTGTGTGTGTGTGTGTGTGTGTGTGTGTGTGTGTGTGTGTGTGTGTGTGTGTGTGTGTATGTATGTATGTATATGTATATATATATGCATATACATACATATACATACATATATATATATATATATATATATATATATATATATATATGTGTGTGTGTGTGTGTGTGTGTGTGTGTGTGTGTGTGTGTGTATGTATGTATACATATATATATATATATATATATATATATATATATATATATATATATATATATATGTATATATATATATATGTGTGTGTGTGTGTGTGTGTGTGTGTGTGTGTGTGTGTGTGTGTGTGTGTGTGCATATATGTATATAAATATATATACATACATACATACATACATATATATATATATATATATATATATATATATATATATATATATATATATATATATATATATATTCATACATTTTATATACATATGTGTACATATATGTATATACATAGGATAAATATATATATATATATATATATATATATATATATATATATATATATATATATATATATATATATATATAATCATAATCGGGAAGCTAATGCCAACGGAGACGCATAGCCTCATCCATCCTTTTTTTTTCACCTACGAGGGTCCCTCATGGCGAGCCACCAAGCATATACTCGGCTAATCTTAAGATTTTTATAGCAGATTTGATTGATCTTCCCTAAACATGACTTCCTATCTCATCCCACATGCCTCCTCCACGCAGAGGTATCTTGAACAGAGACAACTTGTTGGGCAGCTTACTTTCCATCCTATGGAAAGTAAGCCAGGTGACCATATGGCCCGAGTTGGTGATCACAAGCAACTAGTCCTGTACCAGTCTCACAGTGTAACCTCTG
>NC_091560.1:18370592-18378092 GCF_042767895.1 Penaeus vannamei
AGAATAGTAATAATGATAATAATAATGATAAGAAAAATTAGAAAACATGACAATAAGGAAAAAAAGAATAGTAGTGATATCAGTGACAATAATCATAATAAAAATAACTATAATAATAAAGATAAAAAATAATAATAATGGAAATATAATGATGACAATAATACCAATAATGAGAACAACGATTACACAAATGAAAACAATAATAGTAATAACTATAATGATAATAGTAATAATAATAATGATAATATGAATAATAGCAACAATAATCTTAATGATGATAATTATAACAATGAAAATAATTAAAACAGTAATAATAATAATAATTATTATTATAATAATAAAAATAATAACAATGATAATAATAGTAATAGTAATAATGATGATGAGGAGGATGAGGAAGAGTGGGATAATGATAATAATACCAATAATAGTAGTAGTAATAATAACGATAATGATCTTAATAAAGATAATACCAACGAAAATAATAATGATAATAATGATAATGATAATGATAATGATAATAACAATAATATCAATATTCATTGATGATGATGATGATAACAGTAAAAAAAATAATAATGATAATAATGATGATACTAATAATAATGATCATAATATTGATGGTGATAACAAAAAAAAAAAAAATAACTAGTAATAATAGTAATAATAATAAATATTATAATAATAGTAATACTACTAATGATGATAATAGTAATAATGATAATAGTAATAATAATAATAATAATATTGGTAAGAAAATAATAATTATAATAATCCTCATTATGGTAATAATAATAAGTAGAAGCACTCAGAGAGCTCATACCACCGGTAGCGCAACAGGGTCACTGATGCAATTCACGTCCGTTAAAGTAACCTCCTTGGTGGAGGTAATAAAGTTAATAGTAATAATAATGGTTACTCCTATTGCCTTAGCAATAGAGGTAAATATGATGTAATTGTATATTATTATATAAATAATTATTATATAAATAATTGCATTAGTTATCCCAATTACCTTGGCAATAGGTGTAACTGATGCAATTATCTATAAAATTCCTAAATGCGGATCAGGGCTGGATTTCTATAGAAATTTGTCTGCTAAACAGAAACAAAGATGACTGAAGGATGGTAATGTGACTACAGATATTTTTTTCCATAGGCCGTTTTTTTGTGATTTAAGATAGTTTTGATGCAAATGAAAAGTATTTAAAACAATAATGAAATATTTTCCTTTGATCAAATAAATCAAGCATAAAAATTCCTGAAACCATCTTGGTATAAACTGATATGGTGTGGCAGACACACTCACTATGAATAGTTATATAATTTTTAGATGAATCAAGTTTACAGGTTCATTGTCGTATTTTCTTAAGTTATGCATCTAATGCATTTTCTATAAAGAGATGTGATTGTACTCTATTTTGTTGGCTTAGTAATGTATTTAATATATGTTGTTTTATGGCATGTAATGAAAAAGAAAGTAATGCAGGGTGTGAATAATTAGGTTCTTTTAGAAGTCAAAGGATGTCTTCAGTTCTGAAGGTTTTCGAAAATAATTCATATATCATTTCCTTCAAATTTATATTGCCGTAACAAATTACCATCAAACATATCGAAAATAATTGCGAAAAAAATCCTCAAAAGAAAAAGAAAAGAAACAAACAAAATTATGATAACTTCATCTTTCGATATCAATTTTGATCACAGATATGTCCAAGGAAAGCTAACAACGCCGAAACCCTACCGAACCACAGACGCCTAAAAACGCCGGAAAAATAATAAGTAAAATAAAAAATAAATCAATTAAACAAAAATCCGTCACCAGAACCAAGGCAGTTCGTTTGCTAACAATGCATGAATCGAACAACGCTGAAAAAGCTAACAACGCTGAAATCCCTACGAAAATATTACCAAATCTTGCAGTGAATTCTCTTCGTAGTGAAACTAACTCAGATCTTTGTTCTTAACGTATCCATACATTGTACAGTATAGCGAATCTGTTTTTTTTTTTTTTTTTTACAAAAAATACTCTTTGTATATAATAAAAATATTCACACAGGGAATCCTATAATCATGTCACTGATCCGTAATCTAATATTCATCCGGTTATGATAGAGTATGGTTCAATTTAATTATTTACATCTGTTTTGTATATCATCTAATGTTTACAAAACGGCAGAATGCTGCTACGGATAAGCGGCCTGATCCGGATCTAGAATCACAGCTATGGCAAATTATCATAATTATCTGTTTATAACTTTTTGAGCTAGCTTGCTAACCAACCTTGGCAGAGGTAATTATGAGATAATAATAGAAATGATGATAATGATAATGATAATAGTAATAATGATGATAATAGTAATAATAATAATAATGATAATACATCGTTAGATAATGATAATGACGGTGGTGATAATGACAATGATGATCATACTAATATTAATAATATAGTTATAATGATGATGATGATGATGATGGTAATAATAGTAACAATCATAGAAATAATAATAATAATATCCTCATCCTTATTATTATTATTATTATTAAATTTCTCTTAATACTATCATTATTATTATCATTATTGTTAGCATTTTCATTATTATTACAAAAATAATGAGTAACGATATTGTTAATAATGATGATAATAGCAATAATGATAACAGTAATAATAAGTATGATAATACTGAAAATCACAATAATAAATAATCATAGTAATGATAAATACAATAATAATAAAAACAACAATTTTAGTAACAATGATAATAATAACACCACCACATTATACTCTTTTTACTTTGCTTATCATTAGTATTATGACCGCTGTAATCATTATCACCATTGTCAGTACTATTATTATTGTCATTATGATTATTATCAATATCAATAGTATTGTTATCATGATTATCATCAATAATATTATCACCATCTTTATGATGATGATCATCATTATTATGATTATGATTATATGATCATTATTATTTCTAATATTATTATTACTATAGTATTTGGGATAATTTGTTTATCGTCATTAGTCTTCCATTTTATCGTTTCTTTTCCTATCCTTTTCAAAGTCGCTTCCTGCTCGCTCCTCCTCTTTCATCGTCTTCGCTCCAAGCTTTCATATTAAGAAATCAAAGACTTTTCCCGAGTTCGAGCGTGAGGCGATTCCGTCGAACTGCAGTGTAAATGAATGGCTTTGTGTATGAATAACTTTGCTGATGACCTGATGAATGGAAGGCTGGACGGGTCGATTACTTCGGGAAAGATGGATGGATGGCTGAATAGTTCAGTCGCTCAGTCGGTAGCTTGTTGGCTCAGGTGGGTGGCTCTATTTCTTGCTGTTTTTATCTATCTCTTCATCCCTAATTGTTTGCTTTGTGTAATGACCTCCTCATTGCATTTTCTCTTACTCTTTAATTATTTTCTAGTTTTGAGGCTATGTCACCATGCCCAACGTTTGAGTTATTTTGTGTGATTATTGCATCCTAACGTTATTTTTGTGGATCTGTTATGTTTACTCGTATATTTATATTCAGATTTTGGTATGTTTAAGTAATATATCGCCTATATCAGCATACAACCAACCACTAAAAATCCGTAATCAGGCAGAACAGCATTTTCCGCAAACCAAACGCGAAGGCCATATTGTGATTCTATTGTTTTAACAACACTCACAACGGTATCACTCGTGCACACATTTGGACTCCCTACACCGCCGCCTATTAAGGGTCATCGTGCGTTGGCATGACATTTAGAAATAGACCATCGCACCCGCTTTGCCCGTAACGTAAAGGTTATTCGGGCCCGTGTGCAGCGAGAGTCAATCAACACGAGCCATGATCAAACGCGCTAATTGGGAGAGTCGCTGACGGGCTACCTGGGTGCCATATTAATGAGGGGCTTCCGAGTGCACGTTCAGCTGGTTGCGTAATTAACCCTAAAACGTTTTGGTGCGGCGAGGGGAGAGGTTCCGCTTGATTAATATTAACGAGTGAGAATAAATGATAGTGAGTGCCCTCGGTGAATAACAATTTGATGTAAGATGTATTGATGAGGGGCTTATTTTTAATACTTTTAACTGGTCTCCATCTCTTCCTTCAATTAACTTAGTAATCTAATCTACTAAAATAATCAAAGAGATAACGTATCCTAACCTGCCCTTTTTAAACCAAACCCAGCCGAATCGGTTTTCACCTAAACACAAGCTTCCATAAAAGCAACATACATACATGATAATGTTGATGATGATGATGATAATGATGATAATAATAATAGTAATAATAATAAAAATAATAATGATAATAATAATAATGATAATAATAATAATAATAATAATAATAATGATAATAACAATAATGATAATAACAATAATAATAATAATAATGAAAATAATAATAATAACGTTAAGGTTATCAATGATCATGAAGAAAAAAATAATAATTATATCATTTATAACAAAGATAATAACGATACAACTAGTACTATTATTACTACAACTAATAATATTGATAATGGTAGTAATAATATCAGTCATAATTATGATCACCATCATTGTCTTGACTTTTGTTGTTAATATTATTATCATTATTATCATTATAATTGTCATTGTTGTTATCATCATCATCATCATTATCATTATCATTATTATTGTTATTATCATAATAATAATAATAATAATAATAATTATTATTATTATTATTATTATTATTATTATCATTATTATTATTACTATTATTATTGTTATTATTATTATTGCCGTTGTTGTTATTATTATTATTATTATTATCATTATTATTATTGTTATTATTATTATTATTATTATTATTATTATTATTACTATTATTGCTATTATAATTATTATTACTATTATTATTATCATTATCATTAAAAATTACAATAATAATCATTATTGTCATTATCATCGTTATCATTATTATCCTAGTTGCTATTGTTATTACCATGACTATCATTATTATTATTATCATTATCGTCATCATTATCATCAATAACATCACTATTATTACTAAAACTGTTATTACTTTTACTTATTGTTATTGTTATTATTCTCCTTCATCTTATTTACTTCTCCCTAGTAGTCCTCATTACTATCACTTTATTTTCATGATCGATATCTTTTTGACCATATAACTCTTCCTATCATCTCTGTATCGACAAACATTCGTAAATGAAACTCCTATGATGAAAGGTGCCACGTGAACGTGAGTATTGATAAGGGCTTCGAGGTTACAAAGGTGACCATGTTCCTATTTTTGTGAAATTCATTTTATTCATTCTTTATCGAGATCCATTGTTTGATAGTCCTAAAACACAATTTGGACTGAAATCTAATAAAATTAGAGGAGAGAGATATATCAATACAATCCACACTCATCGCATTTGAAATAGATAAACAAATAAAATACTCGTTCGAAAACACATCTAATGAAATTAATCAACCATGTCTGGATTAATCACTAAACTGTTTCCACACGACCGCTGTTGCGTCACCCTTCTGTGGATGAAGCCGGACGCACACTGACTACAGCAGGCACTGTGATACCTGCATACTGATGAGTGAAAAGGGACTTGCCTATTCTTTTTTTTCCAAAGAGCTGTTGTCGTAAACTACCGCCGAAACAAAGAACAGTCCTCAGTCTTGTCTATTCATCTTTGCTTTTAATCTATAGTTGCTATTCATATGAGAGAGAGAGAGAGAGAGAGAGAGAGGGAGAGAGAGAGAGAGAGAGAGAGAGAGAGAGAGAGAGAGAGAGAGAGAGAGAGAGAGAGAGAGAGAGAATGGGTGAGGAGGGAAGTGTTGCAGTAATACAAAAGCAGTAAAAAGTGATGTATCAATTGCGATGAAGTAGATAATCATTCAATTACTGATATTTCCTTCTGCATAAAATGGTGTATGTTTGTGCGTTTAATCTTAAGTCCCCGCAAACTCAAGGTGAGTTCTAAAGGTTAGTTTCACTATAGGCCACATAAAGCTAAAACAGGCCACAGCAGACCATAGCTGGAGTCTGTGAGCCCGAGCGCATCGGCCAATGTCATCAAGAAGCAGGAGGAGAGGGGCTATAAATGGACAGGTGTCACGGGTGGGCTTGGAGGTGGACATGGGTCGGGGAAAGGCCGGTGGAGAACAGGGGATAGGGGAGAGGGACAGCAGTAGACAGAAATTAAAGTGAGCATTGCAGAGCTGACAGAAGTAGGCGTTCAATTGCTCACGAGAACGGGAGTTTGCGACGAGGCAGAATTCATTGACTTCATGATTTCCTTGCTATTGATCAAGAGTTATAATTTTGTAAACGTGCAGTGATGGTGTTCCAATAATAATAAAAGTAAAATCATGCTTGGAATTATTAGTTTGCAATTAGGATGGACCGTTTAACTGTGGAAAACACAATTCTGATAATGCAAGTAAATGTAGCAACAGCAAAAGGCTCATATATTTAAGCTTTTATTACACTTTTTCTACAGTATATGAGGTTCAATAACCTTTTATTCTTCGGGATCAACACGCCCCATTTCATTAAACAACACAGTGACAGGGTTAAGGAAAAACTCAATGCGTACAGCAAATAAAGGCTTTATACAGTCAATGTTAGTTAAGCCAATTAACGAAAACACTTACGATTTCAATTTATCCCAAATATTGACACGCTCAGAGAGGTGGTTGGTAAACACATCTCGAACTCCAAAAGTTTGCCGAACTAATTTTGATTACCAAGAGCGCAGAACCAATGAGCAATCAATCATTCGTCAGAGGCCGCTGCAGTAAAGACAAAATATGTAAATTAATTCTTGTCTTGTCCTGATTTTCTCTATTGAAATGTAGAAAGAGAGGCGAGAAAAGTATAAAAAAAATCTTTCTATTTACCTCGAAGATTTCAATAGAGGACATACACCCACATGCACATACACACGGAAAGATGGATAGAGAGAGAGAGAGAGAGAGAGAGAGAGAGAGAGAGAGAGAGAGAGAGAGAGAGAGAGAGAGAGAGAGAGAGAGAGAGAAGAGGGAGGGAAGAGAAGAGAGATAGAGAGAGAGAGAGAGAGAGAGAGAGAAAGAGAGAGAGAAGAGGGGGGAGGGAGAGAGAGAGAGAAGAGGGGAGAGAGAGAGAGAAGAGGGAAAGAGAGGGGGGTAGAAGAGAGATAGAAAAAGAAAGAGAGAATAGTTAGGGGGAAGGTGTGAGAGTGAGAGAGAAGAGGGAGGGAGGGAAGAGAAGAGAGAGAGAAGAGGGAGGGAAGAGAAGAGAGAGAGAGAGAGAGAGAAGAGGGGGAGGGAGAGAGAGAGAGAGAGAGAGAGAAGAGGGGGGAGGGAGAGAGAGAGAGAGAGAAGAGGGGGGAGGGAGAGAGAGAGAAGAGGGGGGAGAGAGAGAAGAGGGGAGAGAGAGAGAGAGAGATAAGGGGGGTAGAAGAGAGATAGAAAGAGAAAGAGAGAATAGTTAGGGGGAAGGTAGAGAGAGAGAGAGAGAGAGAGAGAGAGAGAGAGAGAGA
>NC_091560.1:18436394-18438894 GCF_042767895.1 Penaeus vannamei
GCAATGTCATCATCATTATCATTATGAAGACTATAATTATCTTCACCATCATCAATTTCATTAACGAAATAACCAGAAACCAGACTCTACGGCATCTCCCTATTACTTGGGGTTTGACTTTGATAAATTCTGGAAACTTTACAAAGGATCGCAGCTGCGAATTATCTTTAGACAGGATTATGATGGAAATAGTTCGAAGAGCTTGTGATCACCTCGAAAGTTTGGTCATTGTGCCAAACTCTGTTTATGAAGCAATAAGCGTAGCTTTAGAAATCATAATCAAAGTTGAGCAAAACCAAAGAATCTGGGTTATCATTCCTGTTAACAGCAATATGTATCGCCTTTTCTCCAAAGAACTTTTATCAGTAGTAGTTATGCAGGTAATATCCAGTACGAACGTTGCGACAGTCTGTGATCAAGATTTTGATTGCCACACTTATCATTATCTTTATTACCATCACACCTTGCGGTATCGAGAAATATATTTTGCACAAAGTGCTGCGTGCTATATGCATGTATCAATAGGTAAATATTGCTGTACAAATACAAAGAAGAAACGTTATAAACATGGAAATGCAAGTAACACTGAAAAAGACCTTGTATACGGAACCAGGCGAGTGGAAACAAAACTCACTACTGAGAAATGATGTGCAGATTCCGTAGACTGTGGAAGGTCATGTGAAACGGCATACATTTTGTCATCTTGCGGGAAATGGCATCATTTGTCAGAGCAAGACAGCGTGGTAGCGAATGCAGGGGAGGCGACAAAGGGAAAATTATTTATGACAATGTGTTTGTTTATTTGTCTATCTATCCATTAATATTCTGTAAATGTTCCATTAACCAATACATTTATCTTCCATGTTTACTTTCTTTTAAAGCTATTGGTTAAAAGTTTTCACAGAATGATTATTTAACTACATTTTCTCCTGTCTTTCTTTTTGTCTTCCACCTGTCTCGCCCTTCTGCCAGTGTGTCTATAAATTAAGCTGTATAACACGCCTTAGTGAATAAACCTATCCTCTTCTCCCTTCTCTTCCTTATCTCCTTCCATTCCCCTATCTTTTCTGTCCTACTTTCCCTCACACCCACTTCCCTTCTCCAATTCTCTTTGCGTAATTGGCGATCGCTGACTATTCACATCAGCCAATCCATGTGCACCAGCAGCACATCTCGGCCAGTCATCTTCCGCGCATTTCTAACCATGATTGATTGGCAGAACTGCAACGGGACTTTGCACAGAAGGGATTCAGGGAAACTGTGTCACTGTTGCCTCTATTCCTTTATATATATTCATTTTCACATATACCCCTCCCCACACATACATACAAAGACACACACACATATGTATAAACACATACATATATAAATATATACCTATATGCGTAAGTCTATCCATCTATCTATGTACATATATATATACAAAGACATATGTGTGTGTGTGTATATGTATATATATGTATATACATATACATAAATACACACACGCACATATATTCTTTCAGCCACCTCTTTGAAATCTGGTGTTGGCAAGAGGCCTTCCCCAGACTTCTTCCACGCCGTTGTCTCTGTCTCCAATCGAGGTGATGTACCCTGCCCTAAGGAACAACGCGTCTGCCAGGGTTAGAATCCTTGAACTATGACTGTCGCGACAATATTTGAGTCCAATGCTCTAACCATTCGGCCACTGCGCCCAAAATTTTATATATGTATGTATCTCTCTCTCTCTCTCTCTCTCTCTCTCTCTCTCTCTCTCTCTCTCTCTCTCTCTATATATATATATATATATATATCTATATATATATATATATATATATATATATATATATATATATTTATATGTGTGTGTGTGTGTGTGTGTGTGTGCGCGTGTGTGTATATATGTATATATTCATTTTTATATACATACATACATACATACATATGTATACATACATATATATATATATATATATATATATATATATATATATATATATATATATATATATATATATATATATATATATATATATATATATATATATATATATATATATATATATATATATATATCATCGTTCAACCCTTAAATGATCTATCACTAAAATAGATTTCCCTAGTTCATATTCCCAAAACAAATCCACCTAATTCTCTAAATGACCTTAGGCCTATATCAGTAACTCCCTGTAAATTGCTTGAGATAATAATTTCTAAGGAACTGTGGAAAGCATTTAGCCTCAAGTATGATCGTCGCCAATTCGGGAACATCAAATGCAGCTCCACTGTCCACTACTTAGTTAACCTCATCATTTATATTACCTGAAATGTAGACAAGCGGTTGGAGGTCACCATCGACCAGTGGAAAACATTTGATCTCAACATCAACACCACCTTAATCAAGGAAATGATTTCCCTGGGAATTCACGGGGCTGGGTGAAATGGATCTCCTCCATCATTAACCTCCGTTCCTAGAGGACTCGTACAAATAACAAAACATCTGATGAGATTAACCTTTACT
>NC_091560.1:18448894-18451394 GCF_042767895.1 Penaeus vannamei
TTACGCTAAAGGGTTTATGGTCCTGGCACGACTACTATCAGCAAGCGCCACGTGTCGGAAACTGAAACCAGTGGGATGTCAGGGTAAGGATAAGGATGAGGGTCAACGCTATGGCAAGGATATGGTATGAGTGAGGGTGATGGGTGAGGTGGCGGTCACAAGCGTCAGGAGAAGAGGTGAAGGTATTTAAAAACGGGGATAAGAGAGGGCAGTACCTGGGGGAGATTACTTTATTGAGGAGATTAAAAGAGGTACCGGACCACAAAAACCAAAACAACAAAACAAGTGAACAAGCAGGAAAGAGAACACGAAAAACAACTGAACAAAACGAGTGGATAGGGGAAGGGGAAATTCGAAAGGAATGAGTAGAAGGTGGCTTCAACGTGATGCGGCAAAACCCGAAAACTGCATCATTCCCTGTCCCATGCCAAAGAAAGAGATCATGGCCTAAACCTGATCTCCAGCCGGAACGAAGGATGGAGGGTGAGTCCATCCAGCCAGTGGTGAGTCAAGCACGGAGTTTGTTGGTCTGTCTACAGGCCAACTTACCCCACATGATGTTAAGGAGGAAGCGAGAGGCTTCCTCGCGGAGTTCAGACGTGCAATAGATCGGTCACGACCCACTACAGGGAACCGTCTGAGTGCTTCATTCAATCAGAACAAGCTGGAGTTTGTGTTTGTTAGTGTTTGCTGTTGGTGAGAGTAGAGTGTTTGTGTGTGAAGGAGAGAATTTTTTTGTTTTGTTTTGATGCAGCTCGAGCGTGGGATTGCGCGTCTAGATCGACCTAGCCAACACGGGGTCCTCCACCGAGATGGAAGAACCCGCGCCGGCTCGGTCGGTCGTCAGTTAGTCAATCAAAGTACACCCATTCTACCTGGGTTTACCTTGCGTGGCGTAACCTGAGCCCTGTAGCGGCTCCGCGATCGACGGCTCCTCGAGGTCAGGCAGGGAGTCCTGTGAACCAGCGCGGAAGTCCTGAGAATCGGCGAACCAATTCCCGATGCTCCCGCGCTGTCCCAGGGGTCCCCTGGCCGGGAGCATGGCTCCAGCGGAGAGCCCAAGCCCGGCCTCGAGAACGCTCTCGACATCGATGTCGGAGTCGCTACTGTCGTCGTCAAGAATGGTGTCATCCAATCTACGACGACGAGCTTGAGGGACAGGAGGATCCTTTTTGTCTTTCTTGGAGTGCGTGGATGGTGGTGTGGTTTGTTTGCGTTTGTGATCAGTGGTATTTGTAGAATGGCGTGCCTGTGCTGTTTCTTTATGTCTTCGTTGTGGCTGAGGTTGCAAAATAAGGTGTTGGTGTTGTGAGGAAGAATGAGGCTCTGGGTGAGTGTCTGTCACCTCATTTTCTGTGGTTTCTGTGCTTGTTGTGGCGTACTCAGGGATGAATAGGTTTTCGTCTTCAAAGATTTCCTCAGGGACAACAATGCTGGGGAAGCCGTTTCTTTGGAGCATAATAGGGACAATGTTTGCAAATCTTTTTGCGTTGTATTTGGCAGCGATGAGACTTACATGTAATATGGCCTGGATTTTTGGGTTTGTTTTAGGTGTGAGGGTGCTTGTTTGGGGTTGTGTGGGCAGAGTTGTCCGAGAGGAAGTCGTGGGTCGTCTGGGTGTGCTGGTCTGAGCAGGTTGTGTAGCAGCTGTTGTTACATAGGAAGGGACAGTGTTATTGTCTTGGCGGACCTCAGCTCGTTTTGCCTTTAGTATTTCCTTCCGTTTAGGACAGGATCTACTAACTGCGACATGCGATCCCTCGCAGTTGCAGTATTTGATGGTTTCAGTGCACCTGGCGAAGAAACGACCGTCGCCGGCGCACCGAGAGCATCTCTGGGGGTGTGTGCATTGGTGTTTTTTTTTTTTTTTTTGTGTGGTGAAACCGGTAGCAGTTTAAGCATTGGTCGATGTGAATGAAGCATTCGGGTTCCAAGTTGTAGGTGGGGACCGATGTATTGAACATCATGAGTCCCCGCGAGAGAAGTTTCTGGGCTTCCTCGGGGGATGAGACGCGAATCTTGACGATTCGCGACTCGGGCGGCTTGTAGACGTCGAGAACAGTGACACCGTTCTTGACGGAAACCTCCTGGCAGATGGACTCGCACGATCGTGGGGGGATCGTCTTGTCGATCTTTTTCGCCACGATCGTACACTTAGCCTTCATCTCCGGGGAGGGAACAGGTGAGAAGCCATGATCTTTGAGCTTTCTTTGGCCGTCGGCCGAAAGAAATGGGGTCAGGTGTTCGGGTTTGGCAACTGTCACCTTGAAGCCATTGTGGACCTTAAAGAGGTGTGTGACTGCCACCTCAGTGATGATGAAGATGTTCTGGAGAGCCTCCTCGCAAGAGATAGGCTCCCCAGTGTACGCTAATTTGATGACGTGACCCATGGGTTACGCCATAGCGAGGGTGATGAATGATGGGTAGAGGGGAGGCTAGCAGAGCTAATTCAACTAGACGATGAAAGGGTGGAATTGGTATCAAAAACGGTGAAGCACAC
>NC_091560.1:18453894-18456394 GCF_042767895.1 Penaeus vannamei
ATTCACAGGTTTGTTGTGAACGATTGTAGAGGGATATACGCCTAAATAAACGTTCTCTGCCGTTGAAATAACCTTCTGTTGGCCGAAGCATTAAGAGAATGATAACATATGCTTCTTTCCACCTACATGTGAAAAGATATTGATTAACAGGAGAGGGTAAAGAGAGTAAGGCATGAGACAGTGCAAGAGAAAGTAATGTTAAATTAAGATCGTTCTAATTACGCCTAATTAAGAGTCGAGATTCGTGAGTACTTACTCGTCCTCCCCCTCGGTTTAAACACGCTTACCAACTCTGTCATACGTTCAATCTTTCCACACACGTTCTTGTACTCGTATTTCACAAACACGCATATATACGCATTCCCACACGCAAATAAGTGGGTGGTGGCAGCTGAGGTGTGTAAGCCACAGAGGAAAACCTATCTAATTCAAAGCGACTCTAAAACTGGTGTAACCTCAACCGCAGGTCGTCCGAATGGTTCCTGCGCACACCTGACACTACACACACACACACACGTATTTATGTATAAATGTGTGTGTGTGTGTGTGTGTGTGTGTGTGTGTGTGTGTGTGTGTGTGTGTGTGTGTGTGTGTATGTGTATATATATATATATATATATATATATATATATATATATATATATATATATATATATATATATGTGTGTGTGTGGTGTGTGTGTGTGTGTGTGTGTGTGTGTGTGTGTGTGTGTGTGTGTGTGTGTGTGTGTATGCATACATACATACATGTGTATATGTATACCAATCCTAACCGTTGTTACTGTGCGCAACGAGCCGACTCCTCGTTTAAGGTCGGTTTTTATATCCTTTTTACATGGATTGAAAATGGTAGCGTGCGAAAATTTAATGATTTGTCGTTGTTTACTTATACTGAAGCGTGTTTCAGTTGTTTAGATATTCGTATAATTAAGAGAGGCATTGCTTACGAAGGATCGTAAGAAATATCCACAATGGATAGTTTAAATATACCCCTTTATTTATCAAATGTATACCACACAGGTGTGCACCACTACAGAACTGAATGTATCCTTTATATAGGTAAAGATCCCGTTGTGTAAAAGGGATGTTGAATCGTCTGCTGCTCTGCCGTCTCCGATGACTTGCGTAACTCCGTGCTGATCCGTTCGCGGTCGTTCACGACTCTCTTCTCTCTCTTCTGTTTCTGTTCTCTCTGTCTGTTCTGCCGACTTCTGCTCCCGCCAAGAATCCCCCGACCTTGCCGCGCTGTGCCTGAGGTTGTCACACACACACACACACTCTCTCGTTCTCTCTCTCTATATATATATAACATACTGCATAGTTGTGCAACCTCGCAGACCACGTGTGTTCATACTGCGTGGTCCGCCACGTGTGTACCTGAGCTTGGTCGCCTGCACCCAAATATAACCCAAGCAAGCCTCGGGCAGCCGGCGGGGCCAAGGGTACCTAAGCTGAACTCGGCTCATTCGCTCACTCCAGATCAACCACTAGGACGCACACCCACCGCGAGCCTGCCCTCGCAGGGCGTGGGGCTGTTCCACTCTTCACTCAGCACAGCCAGATATCCGTGTTCTTCATCGCAATACTCGTGTATTTATTTACAAGTGTGTGTTACTCTTAAGAAATAAAGAGGACAGCCACATCAGTGTTTCACAACCGCCACCAGTATTCAATCATTCATATAGAAGGTTTTATCAAATTTTGCACTCTCTTTCTTACACACACACGCGCGCGCACACACACAATAGTTATTTACGTCCCCGCTGTTACCGCTTTCTCCACCTTCATTTATTCTCTCACTCTTCGCTTTTTGTATCTACTCTTTTCTCTCTCCTCTCCATCCCCCTCCCATCCTCTCCCCATGTATGTTCTTTCTTCCCTTTCACTTCCTTCCATCTCATTTCTGCACTCGTCTCCTCGTCCTCGCTCTCCTTCCCCTCCTTTGTCCCCCTCTCGTCCCCTTCTTTCCCTCCCTCTTCGCGAGACAGATTATACAGGCGCTCAAGGGATCAGCTGTTCGAGACGACGGCAACCCTATGTTTACACAGATTAAGTATCCGTAAGTGTCTCGTTATGGAGCATCAGGAGGAGGGTGGAGGAGGGGGGTGGACTCTTTGATGGGGGACAGGGAGGATATATTCCACCCTTCAGTGAATATTACTTTCTTCTTCCAGGCCGTTAAGACGATGATGTAAGGCGTGTTTAACGCACAGGCAGAAGCGTTTTTTATAAATATTTTTAGGGAGCAATGTGGCCATGTCTCCTGGTTTACTTTTTATGCTCTTTATCTTTTATCTTTACAAACTAAGAAGTAATCTTTTATTCAGATCTTTTTAGTTACAGTGTCTTACTTTATTTTTATCTGCCTTCATTTTGGTGGTTGGCAGTTTGCTGCTCTAAGTCTGACTGACTGTCCTGTGCAGTTCTGCCTGTCTTTCCTTGTCTTATTTTTTAATCACACCTCTTTCATCATCTCGATATACTTCTATCGCCTGCCAAC
>NC_091560.1:18471394-18488894 GCF_042767895.1 Penaeus vannamei
ATGCGTGTCAGTTACCTGGTTTGCCCGGGCTCTATCCTGCCGGAACATACAAGGTGAGGATTTTGTAGACCTGGCAGGGTTGGGGGGTGGGGGTGGTAGTGCCCCCACCCCTGTAAGAGGGTTTAAGGGGGCAGAGCTCTCTATACAACCCGGAAATGTGTTGATATACTATGTAAGCTACAATTCTACTGATATTTCTCGAAATCCTCCCCTCTCGTCAAAAAAAAAAAAAAAAAAAAAAATCCTGATATATATACTCTCCTTGCTATCGGGACCGATATCGTAGTTATGTTTCGTTTGCAGAGGAAATTGGTGCTAGATCCGTTCGAAACTCGACGAAAGTTATTGGAAAATGAATCTATTCACCCCCAAAACGATGTGGGGTTGCATTTCCAGATTGTTTATATAGTGAGAATTCTTCATTAAAAAAAGTTATTTCAAGAGATACGTTTATTTTGTAAGTATTATACAGTAGAAACAATGCCAAACAAATTAGATCCTATCTCTAATATTGCTATTATTTACAACTTAAATTGTTTGTTATTTTCATGTATTTCAAAAGATAAATCCCTTCATTACATTATATATATGACGAATGTTGATATGGTGATTTTTTTTCAGATATTTTAAGAAATAAGTTAAATATGTAAGTATTAAACACAGAACTGGAATAGCATCAAACAAATAAGGTCATGCATGTAATAATACAATCCATTCTACAATATTGTTGACCTTTGTTCTTACCCCTCAACTTCTAATATGCTTTACATAAGAGAACTCTGCAGTTCTTACTACTACTCTCCAGTTGAAGAACCTATGCTGGCACTGCTTGACCTGATGAGTATTTCTGACTTACCAGGGTTTTATAAAAATAAGACAAGAGTAGAAGGTGAGTAAACTTGATTCAAATCAAAGAGGGGGGGAGGGTAAATCTTATTACCTGAAATATTTAATTCTCTGTTTTGATATTAAACAACGCTCCTTGAAAAATACAAGAAATTGTATCATTATATACACACACATGTGTGTGTGTGTGTGTGGAAAGGTATGGATGAGAACGAATATCTTCACAATACAAGAGATGTATTTAACCGGTTTCGATTATATCTTAATCAGAAATACATACATTTGAGAGACTACACAGCATATTTATATTACATGGACGTCGGCGCGATGTTCGTAGTATGGCAATGGATTTGCATCCGCCATGGACTGGTGTCAATCCTCTCCTTAAGGAGTATTTGGTGTGGGCTGTGAGTGCCCACAGGTATGGCTGGGGTGCTGGAGATCGACGGGTAGAGCCGGGACGGCTACCCCGACGGCTAAGGCCTGGGTAGGCCTTGGGATTGCTTGCTGCTGTGTCTTGCTCTACTAGAGGATCGGTGAGTGCTGAACTCGGCCCGTTGTTGTTGTTGTTGTTACATTCGCTAGCCATGCAATGAGGAATGCGGCATGACTAGCCTGGGTTACGAGTATGCCATCCGGAAGAGTAGCTGGAGAAGTGGTGGTGATGGCTATCTGGCGTTATAGACATGATTTTTATTTATTTATTTTTACTATCTGGCATGATAGCTTTTTTTTTCATCATCTGAGAGGAGGGTCTCTGGTGAATAGCGTCAGTGAATCTGGGAGACTGAGCATTTTCACTAGGCATCTGGCAGCTGTAGATGCAAAGTGGCTTTCATCTTGTTGGTTGTTGCTGTGGAATTCATGGGTTCGAAGATGTTGGATATTTGGGCAGTCCAGTATGTAGTGTATCAGGGGCTCTTGAGTAACGGTGTAGCACAATGTACAAAGCATAGGGAACCCGCATGTCAATATCCCAATTGCAGCGGTAACCCAAGCAAAGTCTATGAAATATGGCAGCAGTGTTATGCGAAAGATTGGAGACAAAGAAGGGGGTATTGCATTCAGTAACTATTTTGTACCAGCTAGCAGATGGTGAGCCTGCAATAACCCATGCACAGTGTTCAATGAGTAGGGTTTCATAAGAGGCTTGTCGTACATGCTTCTTTAGCTGGCTGAAGCTTGGAGGAATGTGGCCGGTGACTGTGAAGTGTTTGAGGCTATTTTTAGCGGCAGTGTCAGCTAAATCATTCCCAGTGATGTTAACATGGCTTGGGATCCACCAGAAGTTTAGGTTTTCTCCTGTTCCTTCAGCTGTATGTGGAACAAGATTGTTGAGATAAGCTTTAGGTTGTCTGTGGCTTGGGTTTTCCTTAGAACTTGCAAGGCTGAGAGAGAGTCTGTGAATATGTGAATGGTTGAGTGTGTTTGATATAGTGTGTATTTTAGTGCTATCTTGATGGTATATAATTATGTTTGTAGAGTGGAGGTTACATTCGAGACTCGATGTGCGACACTGGTTTCGTTGGTAATAAAGACTGCACCTGCTTTGCCGTTTGTTTGATCGACAGAGCCGTCAATGAAGATTAAGAGAGTTTCCGGTTGTCTGAGTGCAGCTATATTTGCTTCCAGTTGAGCAATCATGGCCAGAGTACAGTGAGCTTTCTTGGTGGGAACGGTATCGGTTCGGATAGTTACGTCCCAGTCTCTCCATGGTGGATTAGGTTGATAGTGTGGGTGTATACTATCTTTGCCTCTTGCAGTTAGTAAAGGAAGGGTGTTGAAAGAGTGGAATGCCTTTACTAAATGGCCGTGCCATCTTGCAGTGTGGTGTAGTTCTTCGTTGTTGAGCAGATGGGTGATTGACTTTAAGGGGGAAGGTCTTGTGGATGTTATAATTTTGGAACAGAGTGTAACAGACAATTGCTGAGTCCTAGCATGGAGAGATGTTAAATAGGTTTCAACTCGAAGATTGGCAAACCTTGTTCATCTAGGTGCTGCAAAGATGGTCCTCATAGCTCGGTTCTATATTGTTTCCAGGGAAACTAGTTGGTGGTCAGGCTTTAGATTCAGGTGTGCTGGTGCGCTACAGTCAACTAAGGATCTTATAGCATGTGTGTAGAATAAGCGCAATAGCTTGAAACCAGCGCCTAATTTGGAAGATGTGAGTCTTCGTAAAACATTTAGGCGGGACTATGTTTTTCTAATAGGAAACGAAGGTGGGTGCTGGCTGACAGTTTGGAGTTGAAGATGCCAAGGCATTTGTAGGAGGGGACCCATTCAAGTGGTATGTTACCAATATAGAGTTGGCGATATGCAATTGCCCTGTTTACCTGTAGTGCTTTTGATTTGTCGGGGTTAACCTTGAGTCCAAGTTCTTAGCATTTGGATTCAATCGAGTCATGTGCCGATTGGGCTTTGATATGGCGGTTCATACCTGTGACCACGAGTTGTATGTCGTTGGCATATGCTAAAAGGTGTACATTTGCTGGAAAAGGAATTTCCATTAATTTTTAAATCAGAATGTTAAATAGGAATGGACTTAGGAGCCCTCCATGAGGGGTTCCATTCTCAAAGTCGTAAGAGTTGGACAGTTGACCCTGGAATCTGATTCTAGCATGCCTGTCAGTCAGGTAATCCTGTAGCCAGCAGAGGAGTTTGCCCTTCAGACCTTTCACTGCTAATGAAAAGAGGATAGCATCCATGTTAGCAAGCTCGAAAGCTTTTTGTAGTTCCAGGTATAACACTATACTGTACTTTCCATCTAGAAGGGAGAGGAGAGTGATGATGTTATCTCCTGTACCCGCATCTTTCTGGTATGCATATATATATGTGGTGGGAATTGAGGGATAATATGCTGCAGCCTGTTGAGTACGGCTCTCTCCATGGTTTTCCCTACACAAGAGAGGAGGGAGATAGGCCTAAAAGAGTTGGAGTCTTTCTTGGGAATGGGCTGAATGATTGCTTGCTTCCAAGTCCTTGGTAATACACCATCTTGTAAGGATATATTAAAAATCTGAAGTAAGACACTCTTGCATTTAGGGCCTAAACAGCTAAGGAAGGAGTACGGGATCTTGTCCTGTCCAGGGGCAGTGTCTTTTTTGTTTACGATGGCCTCTGACAGGAGCGTCGCTCACAGCATTAGTGTGAATGGCATTTACGATTGTCTGTTGATGTATTGGATGAATTTGCTGTAATTTTCTTGAAATGTTGGGTGGTAATTGGGCTGAAGCGCATCTTTCTGCAAATGTTGCACCTAGTCTGTTGGCTTCTTGCAGAGGTTGTGGGTGTATGGTGGACTTGGGTTTTCTAGCTCCAGATGCTGCACGGAGTTTACCCCATAATTTTCGGAGGGGTGTGTGGGCAGAGTTGCTTTCGCACCAAGTGAGCCAAGCTTTGTTTTTAATTTCAAGGAGCTCACGATTGACTAATCTCCTTAGGGCTTTAAAGGATTCGTGAATAGCAGTGGAGTTGGTTTTTCTAAGGAGATTTTTGAACAAGCGCAGTCTACGCTTTAATTTCAGGACTCGTGTATTATAAAACCAACTGTCCTTATGTGCATGATATGTTTGATTTACTTTAGGTATCATTTCATTTGTTGCTTCCTTAATAGCAGCAATAAAATCTTGCTCTAATTGGTGAAGGTCAGGTGCTGGAGTGTATCTATCTGCCCAGGTGAATTGTGTCCAGTTGCCTTTGTTTAGGTTCCATCTTGGGACAGGTGGAGGAAGTGGAATATGTAGCAACTGTAGAGTAGTGACTGTGGCAAGGTGGTCTGATGTAAGGTAGGAGTGAAATGACTAGTCTGCAGTGGATATTATAGAGTTGGAGAGGATGGTCAGGTCTAAGACTCCTCCTTTGGTGTGTGTGGCTGGTTTTGAGGTCAATAGAGAAACATCTGGGAAAGAGTCTAGCAGGAGCTTGATGTGTAGGCCTGCATCATTTGTTTTGTAAGCAGAGGGGGTGGTGGGGTCATTCCAGTCTGGGTGGTAAGCATTGAAATCACCTATTATGATGGTCGGTTCATGTGCTGCCAAACCGAACAGTTAATCCATCTCTAATTCGCAGGTAGGATGTGGGGGTCGATATATATGGAGTAAGTCAGTTGATTTAAAGAGATCTGAATGCCAAGACACTTGACATGGGCTCCGCACTCTGATGCAGGTGTAATCAGCTGAGTGTGAGGAGAGTTCTTGGCAAATATGGATATACCCCTGCTTTGGCTAGGTACATAATAGGAGTGAAAGGCATTATAATTTTTGATATCACATGTGCCATTTTCTGAGAGTAGAGTTTCTTGTAGAACGAGGATGTCAAAAGGATCGTCTGCATTGGCTGTTAGAAGGGTGGCAAGATTGGCTCTTAAGCCAAGAATATTCCATTGTTGTATATGTGAGGGTGATGACGTTGAAGGTGCTGTAGCATTATCCATTTGTGGGGAGTGTTGACTGTGTGTAGGCTGAAAGTTGGTAGTTGGTGGATTCCTTGTGACTTTCGTGAGAGATAGAGCTGGAGGAGTCTACCAGGGGGATAACCACTGTAGAGTTTTGGGATGGCTGCTACTTGGTTGTAGGATTGATTAGTCCTGAGGTTGAAGGTCGTGGTAGAGGTGGGAAATCGTCAGATGGCAGTGGTGTCATCCATAGGATCCGTGGAAGTAGCAGGAAGAGTGGCCTCTTGTGATTCAGTGGTTTCTGTTTGCGGTCGAGGGAGAGGGTGTGTCGTCGTGAGTAAGGCGGAGATGACATTGTCCACCAGGAGCTGGAGTATGGAAAGATCGACTGATCTGCCAAGAGCCAGGAGACCAAGCTGGATCATATTAACGCAAAACTTTACCGATGGCAGTGTCCTGCAAGGTGGGAGATGTTACGGAGGGAGCACCTTGAAGCACAGCAAGAATTGGCTGAGCAGGACTGACAGATGTATGAAGTGCTGTGCTGTGATGAAGGAAGTGCTTGTCAACTTCATTTGGAGCAGTAGAGTTGTGGAGAAGAGAGCATGGCAGAGGATTACTCCAGTCATGGAGTTTCCTGGTGAAAGTCCTTTGTGCTGGTGGTCCTGCTGGTGTATCATTTTGCTTTTGTTTTTCTACTGCTTTGAGTTTGGACAAGCAGCCTTCTGTGGCATGAGGTTGGGCACAAATGGCACAGCATGGGGGGGCTCTGCATTTGGCTTGGTGATGACCAAACCGCTGGCATATAAAACAGCGAAGGAGCTCAAGGATGTAATCTCTCGTTCGGAACTTTCCAAATATACTCAGATCAATTTCTGGTGGTGGGGTTTCATTTGTGACAAGAAGGACTTGACGTGTCTTCCTTGGTGACTTTGGTTACACATTGGGTTGCAGAGACAACGAAGGGTAGGTCAGTGAGTCGTTGTAGAGGGAAGCCTATTGTAAACCATTCCAAAATGGACTCGAACTTCCTGGGTGGAATTGTGTGAGGCAGTATGTTAACCACCTTTCCCGATAACAGGGTACTGATTGAGGTTAGGAGGTCTTTTGTTGACTCGGTGTTGGCAGACAGAAGAAAGTCTCAGACTTTTGTGATGGAAGTGGTTACATCAGTGAACAGAAATTCCCTCTCAATGGCGAACAAGGTATCGACTACAGTGTCAGAGTCTCTGGAACGTGTGATGCGGATCTGAGAAGTGGCAGGCTGGTCAGCGGCCTGCATCGGTGTCGAGGTAGAGTCGTTTCTTCTTGAGATGGATAGCAGTCTGGGTGGGAGGAGTTGACTGGGGTATCTGGGTCTGGAGTAGATTCCAGGGTGGCGTGACAGGGTTTCTTGTTTGAGTTGGTGTCGTCGTTGGAATTATCTGGGTTCAACATGTCATCAGAGGGCTGGGTCGTCTCAGGGGAAGTCGTCCTCTTCTTCCTTGTTGATACTTCATTCGGTGGCAAGTTATCAGGGGATTCAGAGGGAGAATCCATGGTATCTTTCTTATCAGTTCCTTTTTTTTTTTTTTTACCGGACCTCAACATCGGAAAAACTTTGGAACCGGCTACCTAAACTCCCTAGTAACCTACTACTGAATGACAGCGAGCATTCACCCCAGGGAGTCCCTAACCCTAACACAGAAAAAAACCTCTGTGGTTTAAGGCTGACTGCAGACCCCCTAGTGGCACTGCCCGCAGGGTTCACCTTCACCTCAGAGGGGACTCTAATGTTGGTTCCAAGCAATTCTCGAGGCTGCTGAAGTCGAAGGCGGTGGATCAGTAATTTCTGTACACAGTAGATAGCTTGTGTCCTGTGTAGAGGTCTGACTTCTCTTGCAATGTGGAAGTAAGTTGAGCTTCCACATATGTTTTGTTTGAACCTTTGCTAACAGCTCCCGGAGACGTCATGTCTTGGAAGTGGCAGGAAAGTCACCCTTTCAGCATTGATCAATGAAGGACTTGGCATGAAAGTAACTTGGTTAGCACGGAACGGGAAGCAGCTCGCACCCAATAACGTGAAGGAACCTTTTCCAGCCAGAGCAGTGACAAGACAAGATGAGAGGGGCAACTTGACCTTTTTTTTGTGTGTGTAAATTTACCACCCACAAGGAGTGGAATGGGTTTTGCAGAAGCCATCCGCTTAAGCGTATCACTTTATTTCAGTGACTTTTTTTTATATAAAAGGAATTAATTTTATTCATTATGGTAATGAGGCGTAATAGCCTCGGGTCTGGCGGTGCTTGTCATTAAGGCTTGGCCGAGAGATCGGCCTTTGTGGGAGTCGCCGTTTCCCTACGAGGACAGCTGCACCCGCGACGGCGGGTGCAGCTGTCGACCATCACCGACAGTCGAAGGCTGGAACACCACTCCCCAAAAGCCGGACCCTCCAGCTGACTGAGATAGCAGCCAGAAACTCCCTTTGACGATGGTTGGAAAAAGTGAAGCCCTTCGCCGACGTCCTCTTCTCCTCTTGTAAGGTTTGTCGCTGCGTTCTTCACTGAGTCCAACAAGCAGCAAGGCTGCTTTGGATCTGCAGGGTCCGTGGCAGAGGCCCTAACTCCGCTCTGGCGCCTTATACCTAACATAGATGTCAGTCTCAGCAAATACTTGCCGGAGCTCGCCGACCGCATGGAGAAAGGGGGCGAAGAAGGCGCCGCAAGCAGCCCCACATTCGACGTCGCACCCGCAGTAAGGCAGCACCGGCAGCAATCCCAGGAGGGAAGAGGGGCAACGCCCCGTCACGCCGACGAACAAGCAACTCCAGCAGGAGTCGCAAGTCGAGGGTCCATCCTCGTCCGACGATGGCGACTCTTTGGCGTGACTTGTCTCCCGACGACTGCAGACATCCTTGGCAATCCTTCCGTAGGGATGATTCGAGAGCTTGAAGGCATCGAAAAGAACGTGAAACATGGTGTCCGGAAATAAGTGGCAGCTCGCGCGGGAGCTGAGTCGTCGTCCTTGGATGGAGAGAGAGCTGGAGAGATGTTGATGTTACAGCCGCCGGGAGAGAGTGCAACTCGGCCCGGGCGCCGGAGCTTAAGTTGGGCTAAGCTGTGCCAGCTACCCAGGAGCGAGGGGATTCCAATGGGCGAGCCGTGAGGTGTCTGGTATCAACCAATCAGGTCTCGGTATGCGTCTTCGAGAAGCTGCTGATGGTGAGGGCGAGAGGACAGGCTGTATCAACCTGGACCCAACCTGGGGTATGCCTCGCTGCAGGTTGCGGGGGTCTGCTACAGGTACTCTCCCTCCAGTGAGGGATGATGATGGTCTCGTTGTCGCCCTTCAACGCAGTGACGTATCTGCGAGGGATCGCACCGAGCCCCCAAACCTGTCCATGAGAGATCTCCCGAAGGTACAGAAACCAGGTGTGCCAGTGAGACCAATCACTTCTGGCACTGGCAGCACTCCCCATCGTTTGGCCAGTGATTCTCACCTGAAGAACTCTGCGGACCTCATCAGACGTCTGCAGGGTTCTGCATACAAAAATAAAAAAACTGGCTAGTTTTGATGTTAAATCCCTTTTTTTCAAAATTACCCACTGATGGAGCAATCCGGGCAGTCGTAAAGGTCACCGGCTCCATGGTAGATGACGAACTTCAGCTTCTTCGAGTTCACGGGGGAAGAGTATTAACAAATCAGCGGGCTCGCCATGGGGTCCCCTCTGAGCGCAGTCCTGACCTGCCTTTTCACGGAGACGTAGATGATGTCCTCGTCATCATCCCCAGAAGGTCGTGTCTGCAACATACGCTGACGCGGTTGAACTCCATCCATGAGTAAATCCAATTCACAGTGGAGGAAGAAGAGGATCAGAAGTTACCTTTCCTGGACACTCTGATCCATCATGGTGACAAAGACGTACGTTTTTTTTGTATACAGGAAGCCGACGATTAAATATGATTATATCCACTATTACCCTGCACACAACAGTAAAGCGAAATCTGGGGTTGTGATTGGGTTCTTCCTTCGGGCACTGAGGATTTGCAGCCCTGAGTTCCTTGAAAGCGAAGTTACCTATGTAATTAATTCTTTCATAAAACACAAATACCCCAAAGGTCTGCTGAACCTCAGCAAGAAGGCGGAGAACATACTTTCAAGATCCAACCCTGTGATGCCTTCTAATTTTCTCGTATTACCTCCATGTAATCTCTCCCAGGCGATCAGCAAATACTTTGGCAGTACAATGTTCATCGCCAGCACATCCGGGGAAAAGATACATGACCTAATACGAGAAAAGAAACAACAGAAAAGCAACCCAAACAGTGCAATATATCGCATACCCTGCAGCAGTTGCGATAAGGCATGCTATGGTGAAACGGAATGTGGCTTCAACACAAGGATCTACGAACATCGCGCCGACGTCTGTCACCATAGACATCTACCGAACTGGAAAAAAGTAAATAAGTAAATACATAAGGAAGGTCATAAAAGCTGCATACATTGCGACAGAGAAAAATATGAACACCGCATCGTATAGATTCAAACTATTCAAGGTCGCGGCAGCAATTATGCGTACAACGAGCGCGAGGTCACGATCATCAGGTGATTCATTAGCTCCCATGTAATATAAACATACTGTGTATTCTCTTTCTCTCTTCTCTAGACTGGCTCTCGCTTTCGCCCTCGCTCCCGACCCCGCTCTCGATCTTGCCCTTGTTCTCACTCTCCCTCACGCTCTAACCCTTGCTCTCACTCTCTCACGTGAGGTTCCTGGTGCTTTACGAGGACACCGGCGACCGCCGTTTCAACATGCATAGCTCCCCTATGCAGTGCCCAGCATAAATCGGAGGTGATCATGCCCAAAGACCTTCAGCCCTTCCCCTTCGGCTCCTCCCTGGCAGGCGCTCTCCTCTCCTAATGATGAAGTTATACCCCTGCCTGCGGGACGGCCCTCGGTGGGATATGATGGTTCTGGGGTCATCGTGGCGGCTTGGTAAAGAGAGGATTTGACTTCTCCACTAGTGGCGACCCCAGCTTGTGTGATCCTTCTGTGTTTGCGCTGTGCACTAGTAGTGCATGCTTTGACGCCTGCGAGACCAACTGTTCGCGGCTGGTTTTCGCCCCTTGTACCCGTTTTTTTCTATCACTACTACTTCGGCAATAGGATGATCCTTTGTGCACCTTCTGGTGAACTGGACCCCATCTTCGAGCTCGTGCTCAGACGTGGTCAGACCTTTACCTCTCGAAGGGCAGGGTGTGTCTGGGGGGCTTTAGCGTGCCTGCCTTATGGTGCACATACAGAGTTGCCGATCTTTGATAGGGACCGGTCTGGCAGACCTTCTTAACTTGCCACCTTAACTCACTCGGCTACCCATGATTATGCAGGTAGCTCCCCTCCAACACCTGTTCAGTGTTATATTAGCTGCTGCTGGCCAGTCTTGGAACTGCGACCTCCCGCTGAGGCAATCGCCCCTATTGACTAACACCTAGGAAGAGCTGAGCCCCACCTTCGATGATGCTTACCCAGTAGGAGGGTCTGCATCCCCTCTGGACTCTCCCCTGAGGTTTTATGACCTACCCATGCATTTGCCGTGCATGACAGCCCTGTGAGGTGAGGAGACGGGAGTCCTGGAGTTTGAGCGATGCCGTGAATGAGTAAGCCCTGCGGCTAGCAACACGCCTCTTTTGTCCTCTATTCCAGTAAGACAGGTGGCCTGACAGCCCGGCTGGTCTCCAACAGGAGACTAGGGTCAAGCAGTTGTTGTGTTGTTTGGCCTCACACAGGTCCCGTGAGCGCTGTCCCACAAACAACACAGTGGCTGCGTATACTCTCACGTTAGCACCTGTGGCTGTTAGAGAATGCGCAGCTTCCCCTTGTTAGACTCCGTGGAGGGTGGGGTTGCATGAGGCTGAACAAAAGCTAATATCACATGGCTTACTCAAACAAAATCACCCCCCTCTAACTGATAAAAAAGATGACCACAGCATGGAATTGACCAAGGCAGTCACACTGAAGCCTTACAAGTCTTCTGCGTTCTTTCGTCTGTAGTTTCTTGAAAACTCAGATTTGCAAGTGACCTTCATTGGTGCAAAATACCACACAAATCAGAAGTACTAACGGGCAGGTGCAGGACAAAACAAATGCAACCTGCAGTCTCCTCGGGCTTAGCTGTCTTGCTCTCTGATTGGCTGAGGGGGTTGGTGCCTGCATGGAATGTCCGAGGGAGCATGACTATAAAACTAAAGAAGGATGCAGGGCTTACAAATAAAATGTTACATAAACCAAATGGTATACTGTATATAATAATAATATCTATACACCTCCCCCTCCCTTTATGCGAGTCTGGGTGAGCGACGTGGGGTAATGGGAGGAACATGTAACGACCCTGTTTCCTGATCTTGACAAGGGGACACAGGGGACAAGAATGAGGGTTCACACTTGGGCACTGGCACTGGGCGGAGATGTCTGCAGTTATGCCACCATACGCGTCCACTGGGTAGTCGCACTTCATACTGTCGGGACCTACCACAGCCCATGACTACACCGACTTTATCCCATCGGAGGGATTTGTGATCCTGAATGCGGACACGCTGGCCTACGGATAGCCTTGGAAGAGGACGGGCATGGCTATCATAGAGGCTAGTCACTTGGTCGGCTTGGGCAGCGGCGCGGCGGTCCCAGTCGTCACTGGTCTGCCACTCTGCTGAGAAGGACTGGGGGTGGGCAGGGACACAAGTCCGAAGAGGATGGCCATACAAAATCTGGGCAGGAGAGCGGCCAGCAGGGGTTGGGGTGTTCCGGAGCTCTAGCAGGCCTCAGTCGAACGCCTCACAGTCGATGTTGCCGTCAGGCGCCGTCTTGAGGATCAAGTACTTCACGGACTTGACTGCAGCCTCAGCGTGGCCATTAGACTGTGGATAGTGTGGGGACGTCACAAGGTGGTGGATACACCCCAGCGTTCAGTAAACCTCCTGAATTCCTCACTGGTGAATGGGGGCCCTCCATCGGTCCTGAGACGAACAGGTACACCGACTTCTCGGAAGTACCGGCAAAACATGCGCATGACCTTAGTTGCGGTTGTGTCCTGACCACAGGGAGTAACCACGGGCCACCCTGAGAGTCTGTCTGCAATGACCAGGAAAGACTTCCCAGCTACTTGAAAAAAGTCAGCGGACACGGACTCAAAGGGGCGTGATGGCTGGTCATCGCATAGGTAGGGTTCCTGCTGTTGGCTGGGCTGGAGACGTTGGCAGGAGTAACACGCTTCGACTGTACTCTTTATGTCAGAGTCGATGCCAGGCCAGTAGACAGTCTGCTTGGCGCGACGACGGGTGGCTTCGACTCCTCTGTGACTATCGTGGAGATGGGTCTGCAATGACCAGGCAAGACTTCCCAGCTACTTGAAAAAAGTCAGCGGACACAGACTCAAAGGGGCGTGATGGCTGGTCATCGCATAGGTAGGGTTCCTGCTGTTGGCTGGGCTGGAGACGTTGGCAGGAGTCACACGCTTCGACTGTACTCTTTATGTCAGAGCCGATGCCAGGCCAGTAGACAGTCTGTCTGGCATGACGACGGGTGGCTTCGACTCCTCTGTGACTATCGTGGAGGTGGGTCAAGGTGCGACGGCGGAGTGTAGCAGGAACAACAATGCGGGGACCATGTAGCACAAGCTCTCCATCTGCGTACAGGCTGTCTCGCAATTTCCAGTAAGGGAGGATGGAGGCGTGTAGGTTGTAGCGGTTGGAAGGAAATCCTGTGGTGACGTACTCCAGGAGGCGGCGGTAATCTTGGTCCTGTGATGCGACGGCGCGAAGCTCCTGTAGAGTCCCGTCGTCGTCGACGATAGGAGCTGTGGCCTGGCCGTCTGTTGAGGTAGCATTCGTAGAAACAAGGGACCGGACGTGTGCAGCTGTCATGGTACACTCTTCTTCGTTGTCGAATGTGGGGTGGCTGACAGGTGCCCGAGAGAGGGCGTCAGGGACGCAGAAGGTCTTGCCGGCGCGCCACACAGCTGTGAAGACATACGGAGCCATTTTCACTCTCAAACGCTGGAGTCGGGGGTTTTCTATGGCCTCCAACGTGTTGTGGTTCAGGATTTGGATCAATGGCCTGTGGTCAGTATGAAGGGTAAAGTGCTGGAGGCCGGCAAGGTACAGGCGGCACTTTCCCATGGCCCATGAAGCAGCCAGCATCTCCAGCTCGATTGTGGCGTAGCGTGGACGAGCCGGAGCTGGCCGTGGCCATGTTCCTGAAATAGGGCGTATCCCAGACCATAGAGGCGAGAGGCCTCAGTTTGTAGAGTCACTGGCAGTAAGGGGTTGAAAGGAGCCAAGACTGGGGGCGATAGGAGGGCAGCCTTGACCTTCCCGAATGCCTGGTCATGGTCTGGGGTCCAAGTAAAGGACCGTTTTGGTGACATCAGAGGGCGGAGAGGTTGGGCAGTGGCCGCACTCTCTGGTGAGAAGTCGGCCAGCTGATTCACAAGATCCATGAACGACCGGAGGTCCGTAATATTGGAGGGTATAGGGTAGTCTCGTATGGCTGCAACCTTTTCAGGGTCTGCAGCGATGCCCTCTGGTGAGATGTTATATCCACAAAAACTGACCTTGGTGGCGGCTACCATGAAGTCCTTGTTCAAGGTTATGCCATGGGCGCGACACCTGGATAGCATCTGGAAAACTCGTCGGAGCTGAGTCGGTAAATCACTGTCGAAGAGGAGGATATCATCCACTACCTTTACACAGTTGGTGATGCCTTGCAGAGCCAGGTCTCCGCGAAGACAGTAGGCATCCCCAGTAGCGGCAAATCCCTTAGGTCCTCTGCAGTGGTAGTAGCGCCCATGAGGTGTTATGAACGTCGTGAGGTGACGGTCTTCCTCCGCAAGGTCCATTTGCCAATATCCATGCAATGCATCTGCCTTAGTAAAGAACTTGGCAGATGGAGTGATGGTGCGGATAGCGTCAGCGGGTGTGGGCGATGGGTGTGTAGGCCTGGACACTTGGGAGTTAAGGCGTGTGAGGTCCACTGTGATGTGTACACCATTGCCAGGCTTAGGTACCAGGACCATTGGATGGCACCACTCGGAGGGCTTGTCACCGATGGGCGATATTACCCCTTGCTGCACCAGGGAATCGAGTTCCTCCTTGACCTGGTCCCGGTAGGCGAAAGGTATAGGTCTAGGCGTGTGTATGGCAAAGGGTGTCGCACCTGGCTGAAGGTGGATCCTCATTGGTGGGCCAGACATCTTCTTCAGTGGCGTAGTCTGGAGGTCAGTCTTAGACACAAGGATGTCGCTGAAGTGTTGTAGGAAGTAGGTCCGAGTAGTAGTGGGGGACGACATTGCTGAGGCAGGCATCTGCTGTGCGCATCTGTTGACATGGGTCACAGAGAGGATGGGCTTTGGGAAATCTGTAGAGACGATGGCCAGGTCCACGCAGTGGCCATACGAGAGCAGAGGTGTCTGGATGTCCTCGTGAACGTGAAGAATGGCCTTGCAGGACGCTTGACCGAGCTGGAGGGTGGTCTCGAAACAACCCAAAGCTGGAGTCATGGATGACCCATCTGCTGTGAGGACGTCAGTCGCAGGCGGGGGTGAAAGATTGCATCTGGGGATTCCCAAGGAGTCCAGGTGCTTCGGGCCAATCACCGTGATATCAGCTCCAGTGTCAGGTAGCATCAGTAGTTGGGAGGACTTTGAGCCATAGGACAGGGTGACATTGACTGGCTTAGGGGTCCTGCCGGTGGACACTCTACGTGCTCTACGAGTCTGGTTGGTAGAGGTCTTCCTGGTGGACTTGCAGCACTTGGCGAAGTGACCCTGTTTGTGGCAAGTGGTGCATTCAGAGTCCTTTGCTGGGCACCGGGGCGTACGGTGCCAATGACCCTTGTACCCACAATTTGGGCAGGTACTATCTTTTGCTGGGCAATGTACCACGGCATGTTTACGGGTACAAGACCTACAGGAGGCGGGCGAGTCCTTGGTCAACGGTGGAGACTGACAGTGTTGAGGCGTGTGCTTGGTCGTAGCTGTCATCTTCTGGCGGCGTTGGTTCCTCTTGTATGAAGAGAGGATGTTGAGTTGGCTGGGGGCAGCAACAATAGCAGATGCAGCATCCCTGGAGGACTCAAAGGTTCTGCAGCAGGTGACAAAGTCATCTAAAGATGCCTGGCTGTCGAGGGAGACAAGGCGCTGCACGAGTTACTCTTCACGCACGCCCATCAAAAGAATCATCTTAAGCTGTGTTGCAGCACAGGTAGTGCGGTCCCCCGTGCAGAGTTCAACTTCATCGGCTAAGTCGTTCATGCGGGTGTAGAAGGCAGAGAAGGGCTCACCAGGCGTCTGCTTGCAGGAAAGGAGTTCCCGGCGTCGTAGGGCTTCGTTCTGTGAGTTGCGGAAATACTGCTGTAAAGCGTCGAGGACTTGGACTACTGGCATGGATGAGTCAGGAGGTATTGCCAGAGTGTAATGCAGCAGGCGCTGAACTTCCAGCGAAACACATGTGCGGAGGTATATGTGTTGTGTGGATGGGGGTACACTGTGGAGGCCCATTAGCACAGAATAGTCCTCGAACTTGCGACGCCACTGACGGAACAGTTGGTAGGTGACGTCGGACTGTAGCTGAGGAGGGCTGGGTATCATAGGTTTACCCATGACCGGAGCAGTAATGGGAGCATGTGGAGATCCTGACGTGGTGGCAACAGGTGGAACAGGCGAAAGCTGGTGAGCAGCTGGTGCTTGCTGTTCTGGGCTGGTTTGCTGTACCTGGAGGGGCTTGGGAGCTATCATGCTGAGTAGCTGCATGAAGCGTTCGTCGTTTAGCTGTCGCTGTTGCTCCATTTGAAGACGGTATTCTTGTAGCTCCGCTCATCGTACTTCTTCGTCTTGTCGTCGTCTTTCCTCGTCAGAAATGCGGGTGACTTGGAGGTAGTGGATCAAATACTGCAGCTCTTGGTTACCTGGACTGTGCTGCGAGGGGCTGGAAGGGTGAGGGGTGAGAGGGGGTGGGAGGGATGGTGGTACATCGGCCTCACCACTCTCAAGGACGTTTGGCTCGCCGCTGTCATCACTACCATCACCCAAGTCATCACATCTGGCTTGAAATAGGTTTTCCTGGGGTGTAGACATGCCGAGTTTGGTGTCTTTGACGAGCTGATCTTACAAACAGTGTAATTTTAGTGCCTGAAATAGTGCAACGATTCGTTCTTGGGCGTGAATATCGAAAAAAAAAGAACGAATTCTTCTACAGTTCGTGGTAAGTGCATGTGTGGCGGGGGAGGTTTTGCGCGTTGCTGGAACGGCCGCGCTCGGTGATGGCGGTTGAGGCGAGAAATCCTGTCAGTCACCGATCGGAACTCGGAGGGGACGGACGCGGTTCGTGCGCTCTCTGGGTTGGCGGGAAAAAAATGGTGTTGCACTAGGGGTGATGCTGAGACTCCCGCAAACCTTCCCCACACAATATGCACTAACCCTACACTACCACTTATCACTGCACTATAAAACTGTCGGACACTGTAAGATCCGCGACGAAAATTCAAATTTGGAGGCGGGAACGACGGTTGCTAGGCACTGAGGGGAGCAAATCAGCGCCTTCCAGGTTCACTTGCAGAGTTTAGACTTATCACTGCGCCATCTTCTGTGTTCTTTCGTCTGTAGGTTCTTGAAAACTCAGATTTGTAAGTGACCTTTATTGGTGCAAAATACCACACAAATCAGAAGTACTAACGGGCAGGTGCAGGACAAAACAAATGCAACCTGCAGTCTCCTCGGGCTCAGCTGTCTTGCTCTCTGATTGGCTGAGGGGGTTGGTGCCTGCTTGGAATGTCCGAGGGGGCATGACTATAAAACTAAAGAAGGATGCAGGGCTTACAAATAAAATGTTACATAAACCAAATGGTACACTGTATATAATAATAATATCTATACAACAAGGATACAGGGGTACAGAAGAAAGCAAAAGCGCAGGTCGATCGTGTCCGGTTTGCAACAAAGAAAATGGACAAGATAGAAAAATCACCCCCACCAAAGTCTGTCCATGAAATAGTCCAGCAATTGGACTCAAGGGCTGGCCCCTCCAGGCCTGCAGCTCAGACTAAGAGAAATCTGACCTCTCCTTAGAATTCTCAAAGTCGAGCAGAGGTTCAAGCTGAACCAGCCAAACCAGCTGCCCCTACAACTAAATGCCTTAAACCCCATCAAATGGGAGGTGCGAAGTGACACAGGGTGGAAACGGACTCTGAAGGAGAGTCTGAACCCACCCCAAATCGCTTCATGTACTGTA
>NC_091560.1:18501394-18506394 GCF_042767895.1 Penaeus vannamei
TTAATCCTCGTTATTAACATTATCATTATTATTATTATTATTTCTTCTATTCACAAGATTAATGTTATATCTTGGTTAATGAGCTGCAATAGCGGACCACAACCAGAGGTCTTAGATATTGCAGCATCCCTAATTTCTTCATTTCATGTCCAAGACTTTCCGAATAATTCTGGTTGTTCCAAGTTAACAAGGCTTTTGTAACATTTCAGCTGCTATTCCCAAATCTAGCTTTTGAATCCATTTTTTAAAGTCTTTCGTGACAGATCCTAATGCCCCTACAACTACAGGGATTACTTCAACTTCTTTCATTCTCCACATTCTTGCAATCTCATATTTCAAGTCGCAGTAATTGTTGCACTTTTCTTCTTCTTTCCTTTCAATGCGAGTGTCAAATGGGCATGCTGGGTCAATAAGAAGGCATTTTTGTTATTTTTCTCAATTACAGTGATATCCGGTCTATTGAGTTCCAGTGTCTTGTCTGTTTGTATGGGGAAATCCCATAAAATCTTGCACTCGTCGGATTCCAATACTTTTTCAGGCTTGTGTGTGTACCACTTATCAGATTTCTCAAATCCCCATTTTTCACATAATTTCCAGTGGATCACTTTTGCAACATTGTCATGTCTAACTTCTTTGTATTTCTTCTGTGCTAGTTTCTGGCATTCAGACACAATATGTGCCACTGTTTCTTCTGCAGCACCACACACTCTACAACTTGAATCAATATCCTCTCCATAGACTTTTTTCCTCAAATTCCTTGTGCAAAGGGCTTGATCTTGTGCTGCTATGATTGTACTTTCTGTTTCTTTTTTCAAATATCTTTTTCTTAGCCAATCCCATGATTTATTGCTCTTTACTTTCACCGTAGCTTTATGGAACTGTCCATGCAATCCTTTGTTCTCGTATCTCTCTTTATGACTTTTCTGAATATCCTCTCTGCTCTGCCCATGCTTTTTGTTCTCAAGAATACTACTGATGTTTACTTCCTTCAACATGTTTTCTCCTGACGCGCGTAAGTACTTATCAAGACTGTTGACTTCTGCCTGCACACAATCTTCAACGCCAAGCAAGCCTTTTCCACCATCATATCTTTTCAAGTACAACCTATCAACATCTGCTTTTGGGTGTTGCGCCCCATACATTGTCATCACCTTTCTTGTTTTCCTGTCCATTTCCTCCAATTCATTCTTTGTCCACTTTATGATTCCTGCTCCGTATCTGACAACTGATACCGCTCTTGAATTAATGGCTTAGATTATATTTCCTCCGTTTAACTTTGATTTTAATATGTTTCTGACCCTTCTGGTATATTCTTTCTTTACTTGATCTTTCATTTGATCATGCTTTATTCCATCCACTTCCAAGACACCAAGATACTTGTATCCCCTTTCCTCAATATTTCTCATCATTGCACCATCTGGCATGCAGAGACCATCGCTTTCAACTACTTTTCCTCTTTTTATGATTAGCACTCCACATTTAGATAATCCAAACTCTATCTTGATATCTTCTGAGAATATTCTAACTGTATTTACTAAACTATCAATTTGATCATTATCTTTTGCGAATAATTTCAAGTCGTCCATGAAAAGTAAATGGTTAATTCTTTCTCCTTTCTTCTTTACTTCATAAAAGATATTTATTTTCCTTAGCAACAGCGTCAACGGGATCATCGTCAAGACAAACAGCAGTGGTGATAAACTATCCCCCTGAAAAATTCCTTGCTTTATTTTTGCGTTTCCAAGTCTGGTTTGGCCCGCATTTAATTCTGTGTTCCACTTTTTCATTGACTCGTTTATGAAAGACTTGACATTGACTGCTATTCCAAACATATCCAAACATTTTTCTATCCAGCTATGAGGGACCATATCGTGAGCTTTACGATAGTCAATCTAAGCAACAGCTAGTGAAGTTAAACGTGTTTTACAATTTTTCAAGATCATTTTGTCAATTAGAAGTTGGTCTTTAGTCCCACGGCTTCCTTTTCTGCAACCTTTTTGTTCCCATGTCAATAATGCTGCTTCTTCAAGATAATTATACAATTCTTCCGCTATGATCTCAGTCAGTAATTTCCACAGCAGCGGCAAACATGTAATTGGCCTAAAATTGTCAACTACGCTTCCTTTTGCCAAATCTTTTACACAAAGTACTGTTTTCCCTGTCACCATCCATAGTGGCACGCTATTTTCTTGGAGACACTTATCCAGTTGAAATGCTATCTTACCATGTAAATTAGTCAAATTCTTTATCCAATACCCTTGCACTCCATCAGGACCAGGGCTTTTCCAATTCGGTATTTTCCTTATCTGCTTTCTCAATTTCAGTGTCTCGATACGTATGTCTTCTTGCACTCCTACTCCTGCTAACTCATCCTCCACATTCTTCAACCACTCTGGATTCTCCTTGTGTTTTACTGAATTGCCCCATATGTCACTCCAGAATCTAGTACTTTCCTCTGCATCAGGTACCACCATTTCCCTTTTCACTCCATCTAATTCATCGAACAATTTCTTTTGGTTTGATTCAAACAAGCGATTCTGTCTGTACTGACTTGTCCTATTGTCATATCTTTCAAGTTTTGCTCCTATTGCAACTAACCTTTGTTGAACTTCTTCATGAACAACAGATACTCCCTTTTCTTCAATGCAATATTTCCTTTCGAGCTTTGTTATTGTACTTTCATTTCTCAACTCATTTCTTTTCATCCTATTCAACTGGCCTAAATCCTTGCGCAAAACCTTCTGTTTGTCCAAAATTCTTCTTCAATGCAGCGTCTTGCCTTCCTTCCTATTCATTGCCTTATACCCTACCAACTCCGATACAACATTCCCAGCTGCACGCAATACTATGTTTGTTTCCGTTATTGACTTTGTTCTGATTAGAGCTAGGACTTTGTTCACTTTCATTGTAGCTGCTTTGACTTTCTTCCTATCACTATATCTGAGGTTTGGAGGGCTCTTTTCCGGATTTTGTCTGATCTCATTCATTAATTTTCGCAATACTTCTTTTTCTTCTTCCTCGTAGTTTTCAATCTCTGTTCTTCGGATCAACATTTCATCATCTTCAGGAAACATCCAGTTTTCTTCTCTTTCATCTTCGGGCTCTTCTTCTTGCTGCTCATCGAAAGGCCAATCACTTGTCTCTCTTGTGAGGTCTTGATCAGTACCACTTTCAATTACCATTTCCTGTTGTCAACATCACTTCCTTGTATAGCTTGTTCTTCTTCCGCTTCCTCATTGTTGATCGCATCGCCAGTTTCTTTGCTGTGACTATTCGCACCCCTTCTTTCAATTTCCTCAATTTCCATGTCTGTAAGCCATTTATTCACCCGAATTTGCCTGGCTTGATCTGCTAATCTTTGCTCTGTGATGGGAAACACTCCTATTTCGTCCCATATCTGCTTCATTCTCTGCCTGTACTTTCTTTTTGTGGGTTCGCTTCTAATCCAGCATTCAGTCACAATCTTGTTTACTTCGTTTTCCTATTTCATTCGTTGGTTTATCCGACCCGTAGCATGATGACGACCTGCAGGAGCCGGATCGGAAGCTCCTTGCCTGCCGGGCGCGACACCTTCACCCTGATGGGCTCCAGCCTCGTTGACGCCGTTATGTTCTATTTCAATATTTGACATTTCACTCAATTAGAGGGCGTGTTTTATGGTTTCCACCAACCAGTATATTTATCGAGATACCATCTCTAGAAAGATTGTCAGCCAAGACTAAAGAGCTCTTTCTACCCATGAGACAAGGCTATTCCCCGCCGGACGCCAACCCGGTATTTCAAGACCACGGGGGTATTATTATTATTATTATTATTATTATTATTATTATTATTATTATTATTATTATTATCATCATCATTATTGTTATTATCATTATTTTCATTTATATTGTTGCTTTTGTTGTTATTGTTATTGTTATTATCATTATTATTATTATTATTATTATCACTAACTTTATTCTTTATTACTTTTATTAACATGGATAATATTATCATTATTTTTATCATTATCCTAATTATCTTCAATATAATAATTTAATTATCATTTTTGATATTGTTATTATTACTGTCATAATTATTTCTGTTGCAATTATTACTGTTACTATTAGTATCATCATTGTTATTATTACCATCATTATTTTTGTTTTTATTTTAATCATCATCAATAATCATCATAATTTTCATCATTATCATTAACGTTACCAGTATCATCATTAGTTTTATCATTATCATTGTTATCAAAATAACAACTCAGTTAATATTATAATTATTGTTATTAATACCGTTATACTATTTTTGCTTTCTTTATAATTGTTATTATTATTATTATCATTATTATTATTATCATTATCATTATCATTATCATTATCATTATCATTATCATTATCATTATCATTATCATTATTATTATTATCATTATTATTATTATTATTATTATTATTATTATTATTGTTGTTGTTGTTGTTGTTGTTGTTGTTGTTATCATTATTAGCATTTTCATTATTATTATAATATTCATGATTATCATTATTACTTTGAACATTCTTGTTTTTACTATTATTGTAAGTATTATTGTCTTCACTATTATTTTATTACTATTGCTATCAGTATTGATATTGATATATTATCATTATTGTCATTATCAATATTATTATTATTTATTATTATTATTATTATTATTATTATTATTATTATTATTATTATTATCATTATCATCATTATCATCATAATCATTATTATCATCATTGTTATTATAATTGTTATTTTTATTATTACTATTATGATTATCATCATTGTTACTATTATATTTATTTTAACAACTATGTTTATTACTATTATTATTATTATCATCATCATCATCATCATCATTATCATTATCACTATTATTATTATTATCATTATTATAACTAATTATTATTATCATCATTATTATTCGTAAAGAGACAGTCTGCGGCTTTCCACTGGGTTTCGTGGGCACATCCAATCACATTGCTGTGCTC
>NC_091560.1:18519329-18526829 GCF_042767895.1 Penaeus vannamei
CGTGAGGTTCCTGGTGCTTTACGAGGACACCGGCGACCGCCGTTTCAACATGCATAGCTCCCCTATGCAGTGCCCAGCATAAATCGGAGGTGATCATGCCCAAAGACCTTCAGCCCTTCCCCTTCGGCTCCTCCCTGGCAGGCGCTCTCCTCTCCTAATGATGAAGTTATACCCCTGCCTGCGGGACGGCCCTCGGTGGGATATGATGGTTCTGGGGTCATCGTGGCGGCTTGGTAAAGAGAGGATTTGACTTCTCCACTAGTGGCGACCCCAGCTTGTGTGATCCTTCTGTGTTTGCGCTGTGCACTAGTAGTGCATGCTTTGACGCCTGCGAGACCAACTGTTCGCGGCTGGTTTTCGCCCCTTGTACCCGTTTTTTTCTATCACTACTACTTCGGCAATAGGATGATCCTTTGTGCACCTTCTGGTGAACTGGACCCCATCTTCGAGCTCGTGCTCAGACGTGGTCAGACCTTTACCTCTCGAAGGGCAGGGTGTGTCTGGGGGGCTTTAGCGTGCCTGCCTTATGGTGCACATACAGAGTTGCCGATCTTTGATAGGGACCGGTCTGGCAGACCTTCTTAACTTGCCACCTTAACTCACTCGGCTACCCATGATTATGCAGGTAGCTCCCCTCCAACACCTGTTCAGTGTTATATTAGCTGCTGCTGGCCAGTCTTGGAACTGCGACCTCCCGCTGAGGCAATCGCCCCTATTGACTAACACCTAGGAAGAGCTGAGCCCCACCTTCGATGATGCTTACCCAGTAGGAGGGTCTGCATCCCCTCTGGACTCTCCCCTGAGGTTTTATGACCTACCCATGCATTTGCCGTGCATGACAGCCCTGTGCGGTGAGGAGACGGGAGTCCTGGAGTTTGAGCGATGCCGTGAATGAGTAAGCCCTGCGGCTAGCAACACGCCTCTTTTGTCCTCTATTCCAGTAAGACAGGTGGCCTGACAGCCCGGCTGGTCTCCAACAGGAGACTAGGGTCAAGCAGTTGCTGTGTTGTTTGGCCTCACACAGGTCCCGTGAGCGCTGTCCCACAAACAACACAGTGGCTGCGTATACTCTCATGTTAGCACCTGTGGCTGTTAGAGAATGCGCAGCTTCCCCTTGTTAGACTCCGTGGAGGGTGGGGTTGCATGAGGCTGAACAAAAGCTAATATCACATGGCTTACTCAAACAAAATCACCCCCCTCTAACTGATAAAAAAGATGACCACAGCATGGAATTGACCAAGGCAGTCACACTGAAGCCTTACAAGTCTTCTGCGTTCTTTCGTCTGTAGGTTCTTGAAAACTCAGATTTGCAAGTGACCTTCATTGGTGCAAAATACCACACAAATCAGAAGTACTAACGGGCAGGTGCAGGACAAAACAAATGCAACCTGCAGTCTCCTCGGGCTTAGCTGTCTTGCTCTCTGATTGGCTGAGGGGGTTGGTGCCTGCATGGAATGTCCGAGGGAGCATGACTATAAAACTAAAGAAGGATGCAGGGCTTACAAATAAAATGTTACATAAACCAAATGGTATACTGTATATAATAATAATATCTATACACCTCCCCCTCCCTTTATGCGAGTCTGGGTGAGCGACGTGGGGTAATGGGAGGAACATGTAACGACCCTGTTTCCTGATCTTGACAAGGGGACACAGGGGACAAGAATGAGGGTTCACACTTGGGCACTGGCACTGGGCGGAGATGTCTGCAGTTATGCCACCATACGCGTCCACTGGGTAGTCGCACTTCATACTGTCGGGACCTACCACAGCCCATGACTACACCGACTTTATCCCATCGGAGGGATTTGTGATCCTGAATGCGGACACGCTGGCCTACGGATAGCCTTGGAAGAGGACGGGCATGGCTATCATAGAGGCTAGTCACTTGGTCGGCTTGGGCAGCGGCGCGGCGGTCCCAGTCGTCACTGGTCTGCCACTCTGCTGAGAAGGACTGGGGGTGGGCAGGGACACAAGTCCGAAGAGGATGGCCATACAAAATCTGGGCAGGAGAGCGGCCAGCAGGGGTTGGGGTGTTCCGGAGCTCTAGCAGGCCTCAGTCGAACGCCTCACAGTCAATGTTGCCGTCAGGCGCCGTCTTGAGGATCAAGTACTTCACGGACTTGACTGCAGCCTCAGCGTGGCCATTAGACTGTGGATAGTGTGGGGACGTCACAAGGTGGTGGATACACCCCAGCGTTCAGTAAACCTCCTGAATTCCTCACTGGTGAATGGGGGCCCTCCATCGGTCCTGAGACGAACAGGTACACCGACTTCTCGGAAGTACCGGCAAAACATGCGCATGACCTTAGTTGCGGTTGTGTCCTGACCACAGGGAGTAACCACGGGCCACCCTGAGAGTCTGTCTGCAATGACCAGGAAAGACTTCCCAGCTACTTGAAAAAAGTCAGCGGACACGGACTCAAAGGGGCGTGATGGCTGGTCATCGCATAGGTAGGGTTCCTGCTGTTGGCTGGGCTGGAGACGTTGGCAGGAGTAACACGCTTCGACTGTACTCTTTATGTCAGAGTCGATGCCAGGCCAGTAGACAGTCTGCTTGGCGCGACGACGGGTGGCTTCGACTCCTCTGTGACTATCGTGGAGATGGGTCTGCAATGACCAGGCAAGACTTCCCAGCTACTTGAAAAAAGTCAGCGGACACAGACTCAAAGGGGCGTGATGGCTGGTCATCGCATAGGTAGGGTTCCTGCTGTTGGCTGGGCTGGAGACGTTGGCAGGAGTCACACGCTTCGACTGTACTCTTTATGTCAGAGCCGATGCCAGGCCAGTAGACAGTCTGTCTGGCATGACGACGGGTGGCTTCGACTCCTCTGTGACTATCGTGGAGGTGGGTCAAGGTGCGACGGCGGAGTGTAGCAGGAACAACAATGCGGGGACCATGTAGCACAAGCTCTCCATCTGCGTACAGGCTGTCTCGCAATTTCCAGTAAGGGAGGATGGAGGCGTGTAGGCTGTAGCGGTTGGAAGGAAATCCTGTGGTGACGTACTCCAGGAGGCGGCGGTAATCTTGGTCCTGTGATGCGACGGCGCGAAGCTCCTGTAGAGTCCCGTCGTCGTCGACGATAGGAGCTGTGGCCTGGCCGTCTGTTGAGGTAGCATTCGTAGAAACAAGGGACCGGACGTGTGCAGCTGTCATGGTACACTCTTCTTCGTTGTCGAATGTGGGGTGGCTGACAGGTGCCCGAGAGAGGGCGTCAGGGACGCAGAAGGTCTTGCCGGCGCGCCACACAGCTGTGAAGACATACGGAGCCATTTTCACTCTCAAACGCTGGAGTCGGGGGTTTTCTATGGCCTCCAACGTGTTGTGGTTCAGGATTTGGATCAATGGCCTGTGGTCAGTATGAAGGGTAAAGTGCTGGAGGCCGGCAAGGTACAGGCGGCACTTTCCCATGGCCCATGAAGCAGCCAGCATCTCCAGCTCGATTGTGGCGTAGCGTGGACGAGCCGGAGCTGGCCGTGGCCATGTTCCTGAAATAGGGCGTATCCCAGACCATAGAGGCGAGAGGCCTCAGTTTGTAGAGTCACTGGCAGTAAGGGGTTGAAAGGAGCCAAGACTGGGGGCGATAGGAGGGCAGCCTTGACCTTCCCGAATGCCTGGTCATGGTCTGGGGTCCAAGTAAAGGACCGTTTTGGTGACATCAGAGGGCGGAGAGGTTGGGCAGTGGCCGCACTCTCTGGTGAGAAGTCGGCCAGCTGATTCACAAGATCCATGAACGACCGGAGGTCCGTAATATTGGAGGGTATAGGGTAGTCTCGTATGGCTGCAACCCTTTCAGGGTCTGCAGCGATGCCCTCTGGTGAGATGTTATATCCACAAAAACTGACCTTGGTGGCGGCTACCATGAAGTCCTTGTTCAAGGTTATGCCATGGGCGCGACACCTGGATAGCATCTGGAAAACTCGTCGGAGCTGAGTCGGTAAATCACTGTCGAAGAGGAGGATATCATCCACTACCTTTACACAGTTGGTGATGCCTTGCAGAGCCAGGTCTCCGCGAAGACAGTAGGCATCCCCAGTAGCGGCAAATCCCTTAGGTCCTCTGCAGTGGTAGTAGCGCCCATGAGGTGTTATGAACGTCGTGAGGTGACGGTCTTCCTCCGCAAGGTCCATTTGCCAATATCCATGCAATGCATCTGCCTTAGTAAAGAACTTGGCAGATGGAGTGATGGTGCGGATAGCGTCAGCGGGTGTGGGCGATGGGTGTGTAGGCCTGGACACTTGGGAGTTAAGGCGTGTGAGGTCCACTGTGATGCGTACACCATTGCCAGGCTTAGGTACCAGGACCATTGGATGGCACCACTCGGAGGGCTTGTCACCGATGGGCGATATTACCCCTTGCTGCACCAGGGAATCGAGTTCCTCCTTGACCTGGTCCCGGTAGGCGAAAGGTATAGGTCTAGGCGTGTGTATGGCAAAGGGTGTCGCACCTGGCTGAAGGTGGATCCTCATTGGTGGGCCAGACATCTTCTTCAGTGGCGTAGTCTGGAGGTCAGTCTTAGACACAAGGATGTCGCTGAAGTTTTGTAGGAAGTAGGTCCGAGTAGTAGTGGGGGACGACATTGCTGAGGCAGGCATCTGCTGTGCGCATCTGTTGACATGGGTCACAGAGAGGATGGGCTTTGGGAAATCTGTAGAGACGATGGCCAGGTCCACGCAGTGGCCATACGAGAGCAGAGGTGTCTGGATGTCCTCGTGAACGTGAAGAATGGCCTTGCAGGACGCTTGACCGAGCTGGAGGGTGGTCTCGAAACAACCCAAAGCTGGAATCATGGATGACCCATCTGCTGTGAGGACGTCAGTCGCAGGCGGGGGTGAAAGATTGCATCTGGGGATTCCCAAGGAGTCCAGGTGCTTCGGGCCAATCACCGTGACATCAGCTCCAGTGTCAGGTAGCATCAGTAGTTGGGAGGACTTTGAGCCATAGGACAGGGTGACATTGACTGGCTTAGGGGTCCTGCCGGTGGACACTCTACGTGCTCTACGAGTCTGGTTGGTAGAGGTCTTCCTGGTGGACTTGCAGCACTTGGCGAAGTGACCCTGTTTGTGGCAAGTGGTGCATTCAGAGTCCTTTGCTGGGCACCGGGGCGTACGGTGCCAATGACCCTTGTACCCACAATTTGGGCAGGTACTATCTTTTGCTGGGCAATGTACCACGGCATGTTTACGGGTACAAGACCTACAGGAGGCGGGCGAGTCCTTGGTCAACGGTGGAGACTGACAGTGTTGAGGCGTGTGCTTGGTCGTAGCTGTCATCTTCTGGCGGCGTTGGTTCCTCTTGTATGAAGAGAGGATGTTGAGTTGGCTGGGGGCAGCAACAATACCAGATGCAGCAGCCCTGGAGGACTCAAAGGTTCTGCAGCAGGTGACAAATTCATCTAAAGATGCCTGGCTGTCGAGGGAGACAAGGCGCTGCACGAGTTACTCTTCACGCACGCCCATCAAAAGAATCATCTTAAGCTGTGTTGCAGCACAGGTAGTGCGGTCCCCCGTGCAGAGTTCAACTTCATCGGCTAAGTCGTTCATGCGGGTGTAGAAGGCAGAGAAGGGCTCACCAGGCGTCTGCTTGCAGGAAAGGAGTTCCCGGCGTCGTAGGGCTTCGTTCTGTGAGTTGCGGAAATACTGCTGTAAAGCGTCGAGGACTTGGACTACTGGCATGGATGAGTCAGGAGGTATTGCCAGAGTGTAATGCAGCAGGCGCTGAACTTCCAGCGAAACACATGTGCGGAGGTATATGTGTTGTGTGGATGGGGGTACACTGTGGAGGCCCATTAGCACAGAATAGTCCTCGAACTTGCGACGCCACTGACGGAACAGTTGGTAGGTGACGTCGGACTGTAGCTGAGGAGGGCTGGGTATCATAGGTTTACCCATGACCGGAGCAGTAATGGGAGCATGTGGAGATCCTGACGTGGTGGCAACAGGTGGAACAGGCGAAAGCTGGTGAGCAGCTGGTGCTTGCTGTTCTGGGCTGGTTTGCTGTACTTGGAGGGGCTTGGGAGCTATCATGCTGAGTAGCTGCATGAAGCGTTCGTCGTTTAGCTGTCGCTGTTGCTCCATTTGAAGACGGTATTCTTGTAGCTCCGCTCATCATACTTCTTCGTCTTGTCGTCGTCTTTCCTCGTCAGAAATGCGGGTGACTTGGAGGTAGTGGATCAAATACTGCAGCTCTTGGTTACCTGGACTGTGCTGCGAGGGGCTGGAAGGGTGAGGGGTGAGAGGGGGTGGGAGGGATGGTGGTACATCGGCCTCACCACTCTCAAGGACGTTTGGCTCGCCGCTGTCATCACTACCATCACCCAAGTCATCACATCTGGCTTGAAATAGGTTTTCCTGGGGTGTAGACATGCCGAGTTTGGTGTCTTTGACGAGCTGATCTTACAAACAGTGTAATTTTAGTGCCTGAAATAGTGCAACGATTCGTTCTTGGGCGTGAATATCGAAAAAAAAAGAACGAATTCTTCTACAGTTCGTGGTAAGTGCATGTGTGGCGGGGGAGGTTTTGCGCGTTGCTGGAACGGCCGCGCTCGGTGATGGCGGTTGAGGCGAGAAATCCTGTCAGTCACCGATCGGAACTCGGAGGGGACGGACGCGGTTCGTGCGCTCTCTGGGTTGGCGGGAAAAAAATGGTGTTGCACTAGGGGTGATGCTGAGACTCCCGCAAACCTTCCCCACACAATATGCACTAACCCTACACTACCACTTATCACTGCACTATAAAACTGTCGGACACTGTAAGATCCGCGACGAAAATTCAAATTTGGAGGCGGGAACGACGGTTGCTAGGCACTGAGGGGAGCAAATCAGCGCCTTCCAGGTTCACTTGCAGAGTTTAGACTTATCACTGCGCCATCTTCTGTGTTCTTTCGTCTGTAGGTTCTTGAAAACTCAGATTTGTAAGTGACCTTTATTGGTGCAAAATACCACACAAATCAGAAGTACTAACGGGCAGGTGCAGGACAAAACAAATGCAACCTGCAGTCTCCTCGGGCTCAGCTGTCTTGCTCTCTGATTGGCTGAGGGGGTTGGTGCCTGCTTGGAATGTCCGAGGGGGCATGACTATAAAACTAAAGAAGGATGCAGGGCTTACAAATAAAATGTTACATAAACCAAATGGTACACTGTATATAATAATAATATCTATACAACAAGGATACAGGGGTACAGAAGAAAGCAAAAGCGCAGGTCGATCGTGTCCGGTTTGCAACAAAGAAAATGGACAAGATAGAAAAATCACCCCCACCAAAGTCTGTCCATGAAATAGTCCAGCAATTGGACTCAAGGGCTGGCCCCTCCAGGCCTGCAGCTCAGACTAAGAGAAATCTGACCTCTCCTTAGAATTCTCAAAGTCGAGCAGAGGTTCAAGCTGAACCAGCCAAACCAGCTGCCCCTACAACTAAATGCCTTAAACCCCATCAAATGGGAGGTGCGAAGTGACACAGGGTGGAAACGGACTCTGAAGGAGAGTCTGAACCCACCCCA
>NC_091560.1:18552443-18554943 GCF_042767895.1 Penaeus vannamei
GGTACTCGACAGGCTCCGATGGAAAACGGGTCCCTCCCATGAACACCTGCACGGGTTCACAAGGGGTAAGAGCACTGCTCATAGCATTTCCACACTCTTAAGCACAATCTGCACCTCGCCTGCCGTGGTTGTCTTCCTTGACCTGGAGAAGGCTTTTGAGTTGGCAAATCCACTTGCCATTCAAGAGACCCTAATCCACAAAGGAGTCAAAGGCAGACTCTTGGCCTGGATAGCTGACTATTTTAAAAATAGATCAGCAAATGTCAGATTTCAAGGCCACCTCTCACAGCACATGCCACTTGAAAATGGAACTCCTCAGGGAGGGGTTCTTAGTCCAGCCCTGTTTAATACCCTCATGTCCAACATACTCGACATTCACCTGCCAGAGGGATGCAAGATCATCTCTTATGCAGATGACTTGGCAATCATAACCTCTGGCAATCACTGCCTTACTAGAGCTCAGCGTTGTCTGAACCTGGTGTCTGAAGAGTGTTGTAGGACGGGTCTAAAAATATCAGCAGCAAAATCCAAAGCAATGGCACTGAGAACCAATGTCAGAAACAAAAAACTCACCATACAGGGTATGGATCTGGAATGGGTGAAGGATTATCTATACCTTGGTGTATGGATAGGACACACACTCACTTTCAAAAAGGAAATCCAATACCTGCTTGACAGAACCAAGGAAAGACTGTCAGTCATGAAAGTCATGACAGGGAGACACATAGGAGCAGGACACAAAGTACTAAGATCATTCTATGTACATGCTGTCCGTCCTATTATTGACTATGCATCTGTCGCCCTCATTGCTTCCAGCACATTAATAGAAAAACTGGAAACAATACAAAACGAAGCAGCCAGGATCATTATAGGTGCACCTAAGTGGACAAAGGTCATCAACCTCCTCATGGAAGCTGATTTACCGTCCATGGACACTAGAATAGACCTAATGGCAGCACAGTTCCTTTCCAAGGTCCTGCAGGCACCCACAAACTCCTATCTAAGACAAAGAGTTCTCAGACGCCTACAACAAGATTTCCAGTTGTTTGCAGACAATTCCTGGCTCACACATACAGCCAGAGTTTTGATACGCTTTCAACTAAAAGATTCATTGCTTGCCAAGGGTATGGACTCCCCTCACCCTGATTACAAAGAACCCCCGCCGTGGGCAAACGAAATGATCGAATTCTCAATTCTAAATCTCACAATGAGAAAAGATCAATATTCCATGCCTAGCCTAAAGGCACAAGCACAAAGGGTCATTGAACAAATAACTCCGCCGGGTAGTATAACTTACTACACGGACGGATCCGTGGATCCAATAAACCATACTGCAGGCGCCGGCTTTGCAACAAAGGATACCACAGCATCCATTAGGGTCACTGACAATGCCTCAACGCTTTAGGCTGAAACGGTTGCGATCATGGAAGCATTGACACACGTGTCCCTGAGGGGAGGGCACGTTGTCATTCATACAGATTCAAGAGCAACTATTGACTGCTTACAGCATAGCATGCCCCCAGATAACATCTACCTCTTGACAACAGTACTATACATAGCCCAAAGAATCCTTAGTCAAGGTAGAAGAATCATCATAAACTGGGTCCCAAGCCACATAGGCATACAAGGGAACGAGCTTGCTGATAAACTAGCCGAAAAGGGCAGGGGTATGCCCCCATCCTCCATGATCGTTAAACCCAGCCGAAGGGGACTGAGCCAAGGTACCAAAGCTGCAGCGTGTGCGGTCCTCCGGGGAGTACATAGAGAAAACATCACAAAGTCGCTCGCTGCCAAGTGGTACTCAGATGCTTCAGGCTATGAGCCACTGGCCCTTCCTCCAAATACAAAAGGAGGTACCGAAATCATACTATTTAGACTACGACTAGGTTACCAATGCGCATGGCAAATTATTGACAGTGAGTCTGGGAGGTTATGTAAACGCTGCGGCGAGCCTAACGCCACCCTGTTACATTACTTGCAGAATTGTGTACACACACAATTTCTGAGGCAGGGATCACCCACCACAGCCGCCGGGCTGGTAAAAAGGGTGTGCAACATGCTTTCACCGTGGCAGCTGGATCGCTTGCTTGCAATTCAGCCACCGCGGTAAGCATGCAGTTCAAAGAAAACATCTGAGTTAACTAGAAATAGTTAACACAGGCCGGGCCACTCCAGAGAAAAGGCCCGGGCGAAGCATGATTTTGCAAATCTAACTGAACTGAACTGATCTTACGTATGTCATAATAACAGACAACAGGTCCTCTCCCCTGTTGTGTACACACAACACAGGTCCTCTCCCCTGTGGTGTACAGAGAGAGATCACCCAATTGGCGAGACATTATTGTCACCCACTTGGCGTGATCCTCCTGAGCAAAAGCCATCAGACTTGAGCTTGACTGATACTTTTCGACAACAGACTACACAGAGAGCTCCGCCAATTTATCGTGGCTCGCCGCGACAACTGGCCAGGCCTTCCCTTGGAGAGCGAGGTTACAAACCT
>NC_091560.1:18582725-18585225 GCF_042767895.1 Penaeus vannamei
TCTGTACACCACAGGGGAGAGGACCTGTGTTGTGTGTACACAACAGGGGAGAGGACCTGTTGTCTGTTATTATGACATACGTAAGATCAGTTCAGTTCAGTTAGATTTGCGAAGTCATGCTTCGCCCGGGCCTTTTCTCTGGAGTGGCCCGGCCTGTGTTAACTATTTCTAGTTAACTCAGATGTTTTCTTTGAACTGCATGCTTACCGCGGTGGCTGAATTGCAAGCAAGCGATCCAGCTGCCACGGTGAAAGCATGTTGCACACCCTTTTTACCAGCCCGGCGGCTGTGGTGGGTGATCCCTGCCTCAGAAATTGTGTGTGTACACAATTCTGCAAGTAATGTAACAGGGTGGCGTTAGGCTCGCCGCAGCGTTTACATAACCTCCCAGACTCACTGTCAATAATTTGCCATGCGCATTGGTAACCTAGTCGTAGTCTGAATAGTATGATTTCGGTACCTCCTTTTGTATTTGGAGGAAGGGCCAGTGGCTCATAGCCTGAAGCATCTGAGTACCACTTGGCAGCGAGCGATTTTGTGATGTTTTCTCTATGTGCTCCCCGGAGGACCGCACACGCTGCAGCTTTGGTACCTTGGCTCAGTCCCCTTCGGCTGGGTTTAACGATCATGGAGGATGGGGGCATACCCCTGCCCTTTTCGGCTAGTTTATCAGCAAGCTCGTTCCCTTGTATGCCTATGTGGCTTGGGACCCAGTTTATGATGATTCTTCTACCTTGACTAAGGATTCTTTGGGCTATGTATAGTACTGTTGTCAAGAGGTAGATGTTATCTGGGGGCATGCTATGCTGTAAGCAGTCAATAGTTGCTCTTGAATCTGTATGAATGACAACGTGCCCTCCCCTCAGGGACACGTGTGTCAATGCTTCCATGATCGCAACCGTTTCAGCCTAAAGCGTTGAGGCATTGTCAGTGACCCTAATGGATGCTGTGGTATCCTTTGTTGCAAAGCCGGCGCCTGCAGTATGGTTTATTGGATCCACGGATCCGTCCGTGTAGTAAGTTATACTACCCGGCGGAGTTATTTGTTCAATGACCCTTTGTGCTTGTGCCTTTAGGCTAGGCATGGAATATTGATCTTTTCTCATTGTGAGATTTAGAATTGAGAATTCGATCATTTCGTTTGCCCACGGCGGGGGTTCTTTGTAATCAGGGTGAGGGGAGTCCATACCCTTGGCAAGCAATGAATCTTTTAGTTGAAAGCGTATCAAAACTCTGGCTGTATGTGTGAGCCAGGAATTGTCTGCAAACAACTGGAAATCTTGTTGTAGGCGTCTGAGAACTCTTTGTCTTAGATAGGAGTTTGTGGGTGCCTGCAGGACCTTGGAAAGGAACTGTGCTGCCATTAGGTCTATTCTAGTGTCCATGGACGGTAAATCAGCTTCCATGAGGAGGTTGATGACCTTTGTCCACTTAGGTGCACCTATAATGATCCTGGCTGCTTCGTTTTGTATTGTTTCCAGTTTTTCTATTAATGTGCTGGAAGCAATGAGGGCGACAGATGCATAGTCAATAATAGGACGGACAGCATGTACATAGAATGATCTTAGTACTTTGTGTCCTGCTCCTATGTGTCTCCCTGTCATGACTTTCATGACTGACAGTCTTTCCTTGGTTCTGTCAAGCAGGTATTGGATTTCCTTTTTGAAAGTGAGTGTGTGTCCTATCCATACACCAAGGTATAGATAATCCTTCACCCATTCCAGATCCATACCCTGTATGGTGAGTTTTTTGTTTCTGACATTGGTTCTCAGTGCCATTGCTTTGGATTTTGCTGCTGATATTTTTAGACCCGTCCTACAACACTCTTCAGACACCAGGTTCAGACAACGCTGAGCTCTAGTAAGGCAGTGATTGCCAGAGGTTATGATTGCCAAGTCATCTGCATAAGAGATGATCTTGCATCCCTCTGGCAGGTGAATGTCGAGTATGTTGGACATGAGGGTATTAAACAGGGCTGGACTAAGAACCCCTCCCTGAGGAGTTCCATTTTCAAGTGGCATGTGCTGTGAGAGGTGGCCTTGAAATCTGACATTTGCTGATCTATTTTTAAAATAGTCAGCTATCCAGGCCAAGAGTCTGCCTTTGACTCCTTTGTGGATTAGGGTCTCTTGAATGGCAAGTGGATTTGCCAACTCAAAAGCCTTCTCCAGGTCAAGGAAGACAACCACGGCAGGCGAGGTGCAGATTGTGCTTAAGAGTGTGGAAATGCTATGAGCAGTGCTCTTACCCCTTGTGAACCCGTGCAGGTGTTCATGGGAGGGACCCGTTTTCCATCGGAGCCTGTCGAGTACCATCTTCTCAGCTGTTTTACCCAGGCAGCTGAGAAGAGAGATGGGTCGGTACTTGCCAGGCTCCTTTGGCTATGGGATGGGAACTATTGTGGCTTGTTTCCAGCTCTGGGGCACCGTGGCTGTTTGCCAGGATTTGTTGATAACCTGCAAGGCCTAGATGCGAAATGATTGGGTGAGAAATCCCATCA
>NC_091560.1:18607725-18622725 GCF_042767895.1 Penaeus vannamei
AAAAAGGTGTTAGACAGGGCGACACCACCTCACCAAAACTGTTTACAGCTTGCCTTGTGAATTTTTCAAGAAGCTAGAATGGGACAGAAAGGGTATCAAAATAGGAGACGAATGCCTAAACAATCTAAGATATGCAGGCGACATTGTTCTCTTCAGTGAAACAGTAAATGAAATACAGCAATTAATAAACTATCTGAATAAAGAAAGTCTGAAAGTCTAGGGCAACTCATACAGTAACACATCCAGTGAAAAGGCCGGAGTCTAGGCCGGAGCGCCTTCGGCAGACACAGTAGAATACTAAAAGGTTCCTTGACATTGTGTTTAAAAAGAAAAGTCCTTAACCAGTCCGTCCTCCCAGTTATGACCTATGGGTCAGAAACATAGATTACAACCAAATTACTGTAGAGGAAACTAATAGATGCCCAGCAAGGGATGGGAATTAGCCTAAGAAATCGGATGAGGGCGACGTGGATCAGGGAACAAACAAAGGAGGAATATATAATTGGGAGCATCAAAAAGAAGAAATGGCAATGGGAAGGACGTATATATCGGAGACAGAACGACAGATGAACAAATTAACAGACAAGGCTATAGGTAACATAAAGAAGAAACCAAAGGCTAGACCAATGACAAAATGGCGTGAAGAAATAACGAGATTTAGGGGTCAAGCCTGGGAACAAAAAAAAAAAAAAAAAAAAAAAGGAAGACAGAGAAAGTTGGAAAATATTGGGAGAGGCCTACGTTCTCCAGTGGATTAATTCGGGCACAAATATATATATATATATATATATATATATATATATATATATGAAAGAGAATATATATATATATATATATATACAAAAGAGAATATATATATATATATATATATATATATATATATATATATATATATATATATATATATATATATATATATATATATATATATATATATATATATATATATATATATATATATATATATATATATATATATATATATATATATATATATATATATATATATATATATATATATATATATATATATATATATGTATATATATATACATATACATATATATATATATGAAAATGAAAATAGCCACAATGAGATATAGGAAAAAAACGTGACGTTTCGAACTCTTCTCGAGTTCCTCATCAGACAAAAACCGAAATGGATACTAGGAGAGAATTTTGACAGGTTTACATAGTGATAGAGAGACAGGATGAACAAGATCTGAATCAGGTCTCAGGGGGAGGGTCAAGGTCGAAGAGTCTGGGGAAGGCTTTGCTAACAAGTGATGAGGTAATATAATCTAATCCCCATTGGCCTGCACTCCACAGAACACACACAGGTCCTCTCCCCTGTGGTGTACACACCTCGCAGGCCCTCTCTCCTGTGGTGTACATAGAGAGATCACCCAATTGGCGAGGTATTATTGTCACTCACTTGGCGTGATCCTCCAGAGCTAAAGCCTCCAGACTTGAGCTTGATTCTGATACTCTTTGACAACAAACTACACAGAGAGCTCCGCCAATTGGCCAGGCCTTCTCTTGTAGTAAGTGCCCCACTACTGCTCCCTTGGAGAGCGAGGTTACAAACCAGGTCTGGACCCTCTGGTCCTGGACATAGTTTGTGGCCACGCACCAAGGGCGACTTTTCGGTGTCTAACTCTTGCCCTCTCTTTCTGACTTCCTGGTGCAGCCTGGGCCTGCGGGAAACGTTGATTTCCAACATTCGCCTGGGCTGCGGTGACGTGATCACACCCCCCTTGTAGCAGGATTGGGGTGCAGAGCGTTTACCACACCAAAACTCCGAGTTCAGCCCACCCAGGGGGATCTCCTGTCCTGTGGTGCTGAAGGGTCGAGTGTAGGGATCAGAGCTTTTTGTGTCACCCTGGAGCCTTTCAAGGCTGCAGGGGGGCGAAAGAAAACCCAAAAGCAGGCCGAACGTGTCCGGCCTGCTGAACCGAGCAAGGACAAGACAGAAACACCAACCACAAAGTCTGTCCATGCACACCAGACTGAGGGAAGCCTGAACTCCCCTCAGAACTCCCTTAGTGAAGAAGGGGCTCCAGCTGTACCAGCCAAAACAGCTGCCCCCACTTCCAAAGGCCTTAAACCCCTGCAAAGGGGAGGCGTGAAGCGACGAAGGGTGGAAACTGACTCTGAAGAAGAGGCAGAACACACCCCAAGTCGACTAACGCGGTTTAAGGTACCAAAAAAACATGAAGACTTCGACAATGCATACCAGCTGGTAAGGGCATTGGAGAAGGAAAGAAATGTGAGATTATCAATCCGAATCTCCAGAGATGAGGGCATGATCATTACCCCCAAAGACTAAGCCACCATGAACTTCCTGCAGGAAATCAAGGTGCTAAAAGATGGGAGGAAGGTGTGTATCTCAACACTGACCTCCCAAGAGAAAAAGTCCAAGATGGTGCTACTTGGCTTTCCACTGGGGTTCGACGTGGAGGTGATCACGTCTCTCCCACAAGTGTTGGAGGCTTCCCGCATGACCAAAGGGAAGTCTCCAACCAGGCAAGTCCTGGTTATCCTCAAGGGAGCCCCAATCACCACCCTTGATCTGGGTAACTGGGGCCCATACAAGCTCAGGACATATGTGCCAGAGCCCTTGAGGTGTTTCACGTGCCAGAAATTTGGGCATCACCAGGCCAACTGCAAGGCCAAAGCCAAATGTGGTGTATGTAGCAAGGCACACGAAACCGAAGTGTGTATAAAGGCACACAAAGATGGCCATAAGGACACAACAGCCAAGTGTCCAAACTGTGCCAAAAAACATCATGCCTGGAGCCTGGCTTGCTCTATCAGGAAACAGGCAGTGATTAAAAAGCAGGAGCTAGCCAAAAAGCGTCCTGACTTTGTCCCTGCGCCCCCAGGCACCTATGTCTGGGGCCAAAACAAAAAACAAAATCAAAAAGAAAAGACTCCCCGACCTCCTAAGAGGAAGGAGTCGCCTCCACAGAGAAAATTGGATACCTCTAACAGAGAGGAATTCCCCAAGCTTGCTAGTGGCAAAACAACAAAAAAAAACCAAAGGGGAAAAGGTTCAAAGTCCACAGCAATGGTCCCCCCAGTAGATGATAATCTTTTCTTTGACGAGAAAGATATGACTCTCCTGTTGAGTGCTGTAGTTTCTGCAGTAGCAACAGCCTTGGGGAGGACCAGTGAGGAGGCGGAGAAAGCAGTGCAGGTCGCCATGACGGCTATGACCCAAACTGTGGCGGCTCTGAAGGGAAGGAATCTAGAAGCCTCCAAACCGATAACGAGCAGCGCCCCCCTCCCTAAATCCTCGGATGGCAGGCTAGCTTCAAGAGAAACATCACGTAAAACCCCTGCTAGTCTGTCAGGACAGGCTGAAACTGTGCAGCAGGCCGAGTCTGTACAGCCAAAGTCTCGTCCTCCGACCCAAGGTGACACTTCCAACCTAGGCCCTACACCCCTCGGTAAGGCCTTAACCGGAGTGTCTGACTTAGAGGAAGTTGTACAAGCCTCAATCAACGAGGATCTGTATTTATCTGATGCCACCAGCACTGGGGCATCTGAAGCTGAAGCAAGTGACACTGAGTAACCATCATGGCACACAATCTAAGCATACTGCAGTGGAATATCTGTAGCTATAAAAGCAAGAACTCCTTTCTCCAGTCAATTGTGCGAGCAAGGAGCATTGACGTCATGCTCCAGGAGTCACTAACTATGGGATCCGTGTGCTTCTCAGGATATCATGCCTTCACCACTCCAAACCTGGATGGTGCTAGAGGCCTGATGACCCTGGTAAAAGAAGCTATCCCTTGCTCCTTAATAGCCAATCCGCCGCACTGTAGAGATGGTGTTGAATCTCTTGCTGTTGAGATTCAGCTACCTGGGGGCTCTATAAAAATATACAATATTTATAGCAAACCACTGTGTGAGAGCTTAGATCTAAACCAGGTCTGTGCTACTGCAGCACAAGACCGAGTGATCATAGGGGGAGACTTCAATGCACACATGGCCTTGCGGCAGGCATTCACATAGCAGAAGTGCTTGAGACATTCCCTGAGATCGCTCTTCTCAACACCAAAGAACCAACGCATGTGAAGGGAGGGGTCCTAGACCTCACCTTTGCCACTGCAACAATGGTGGAGAGAATTCGGTGGTGTGTCGATGATACGGTTACTAGTGATCACTACGGCATAGTCACCACACTAATGGATGCAGGTCCAGCCCAAAGACCACATCACATTCCTAAATGGAAAACTGACAAGGCCAACTGGTTTGCCTTCCAAGAAGGCTTGGCTCAATGTCTGAAAGACAATGAACCCAATAACAATAATGAAGACGTGGATGTGCTAGAGGCAAGGCTAATCCAGGCCATAAACCAGGCAGCCTCACAAACCATTCCCAAAACTCGCCCATGGTCCAGAACTCACAAAGACGCCTGGTACTACAATGACGAGATCAAAGAGGTCAACCACAGGGTTAATACGTGTAGAAAAAACTTCCGACGGCAAAGATCTCCCGACAATCTGGCCCTGTTGAGGGAAACTGTTGTGGATGCCAAGGAAACTGCCAACAGAGTAAGGCAGGAAAAATGGCTGGAATGGTGCCAGTCTTTTGGGCACCAGACCAGCCTTACAGAGTTGTGGAAACGGGTCAGGCAAGCGACAAGCCGCCAAGCCCCGAAATGCACTCATCATGACCCACAATCAGAGGCTAACAGATTGGTGCTTGAGTTCTCTGCCAGAACCAGCACCAACAATCTGCCTCCAATGATGAGAGAAAAACAACAAAACTTAAATCCAGAAAGACTTGCTCTCATAAGAGACAAGGCACTCGAAGCTGATGAAACAGATGCCTTGTTCTCTCTTAGGGAACTAAGAAAATCATACAAATCCAGTTCTGGGTCAGCATCGGGATCTGATGGGATCTCTCATCCCATCATTTCGCATCTAGGCCTTGCAGGAGAACTTGCATTCTTGCAGGTTATCAACAAATCCTGGCAAACAGCCACGGTGCCCCAGAGCTGGAAACAAACCACAATTGTTCCCATCCCAAAGCCAAAGGAGCCTGGCAAGTACCGTCCCATCTCTCTTCTCAGCTGCCTGGGTAAAACAGCTGAGATGGTACTCAACAGGCTCCGATCGAAAACGGGTCCACCCATGAACACCTGCACGGGTTCACAAGGGGTAAGAGCACTGCTCATAGCATTTCCACACTCTTAAGCACAATCTGCACCTCGCCCGCCGTGGTTGTCTTCCTTGACCTGGAGAAGGCTTTTGAGTTGGCAAATCCACTTGCCATTCAAGAGACCCTAATCCACAAAGGAGTCAAAGGCAGACTCTTGGCCTGGATAGCTGACTATTTTAAAAATAGATCAGCAAATGTCAGATTTCAAGGCCACCTCTCACAGCACATGCCATTTGAAAATGGAACTCCTCAGCCCTGTTTAATACCCTCATGTCCAACATACTCGACATTCACCTGCCAGAGGGATGCAAGATCATCTCTTATGCAGATGACTTGGCAATCATAACCTCTGGCAATCACTGCCTTACTAGAGCTCAGCGTTGTCTGAACCTGGTGTCTGAAGAGTGTTGTAGGACGGGTCTAAAAATATCAGCAGCAAAATCCAAAGCAATGGCACTGAGAACCAATGTCAGAAACAAAAAACTCACCATACAGGGTATGGATCTGGAATGGGTGAAGGATTATCTATACCTTGGTGTATGGATAGGACACACACTCACTTTCAAAAAGGAGATCCAATACCTGCTTGACAGAACCAAGGAAAGACTGTCAGTCATGAAAGTCATGACAGGGAGACACATAGGAGCAGGACACAAAGTACTAAGATCATTCTATGTACATGCTGTCCGTCCTATTATTGACTATGCATCTGTCGCCCTCATTGCTTCCAGCACAACATTAAAAGAAAAACTGGAAACAATACAAAACGAAGCAGCCAGGATCATTATAGGTGCACCTAAGTGGACAAAGGTCATCAACCTCCTCATGGAAGCTGATTTACCGTCCATGGACACTAGAATAGATCTAATGGCAGCACAGTTCCTTTCCAAGGTCCTGCAGGCACCCACAAACTCCTATCTAAGACAAAGAGTTCTCAGACGCCTACAACAAGATTTCCAGTTGTTTGCAGACAATTCCTGGCTCACACATACAGCCAGAGTTTTGATACGCTTTCAACTAAAAGATTCATTGCTTGCCAAGGGTATGGACTCCCCTCACCCTGATTACAAAGAACCCCCGCCGTGGGCAAACGAAATGATCGAATTCTCAATTCTAAATCTCACAATGAGAAAAGATCAATATTCCATGCCTAGCCTAAAGGCACAAGCACAAAGGGTCATTGAACAAATAACTCCGCCGGGTAGTATAACTTACTACACGGACGGATCCGTGGATCCAATAAACCATACTGCAGGCGCCGGCTTTGCAACAAAGGATACCACAGCATCCATTAGGGTCACTGACAATGCCTCAACGCTTCAGGCTGAAACGGTTGCGATCATGGAAGCATTGACACACGCGTCCCTGAGGGGAGGGCACGTTGTCATTCATACGGATTCAAGAGCAACTATTGACAGCTTACAGCATAGCATGCCCCCAGATAACATCTACCTCTTGACAACAGTGCTAAACATAGCCCAAAGAATCCTTAGTCAAGGTAGAAGAATCATCATAAACTGGGTCCCAAGCCACATAGGCATACAAGGGAACGAGCTTGCTGATAAACTAGCCGAAAAGGGCAGGGGTATGCCCCCATCCTCCATGATCGTTAAACCCAGCCTAAGGGGCCTGAGCCAAGGTACCAAAGCTGCAGCGTGTGCGGTCCTCCGGGGAGCACATAGAGAAAACATCACAAAATCGCTCGCTGCCAAGTGGTACTCAGATGCTTCAGGCTATGAGCCACTGGCCCTTCTTCCTAATACAAAAAGAGGTACCGAAGTCATACTATTCAGACTACGACTAGGTTACCAATGCGCTTGGCAAATTATTGACAATGAGACTGGGAGGTTATGTAAACACTGCGGCGAGCCTAACGCCACCCTGTTACATTACTTGCAGAATTGTGTACACACACAATTTCTGAGGCAGGGACCACCCACCACAGCCGCCGGGCTGGTAAAAAGGGTGTGCAACATGCTTTCTCCGTGGCAGCTGGATCGCTTGCTTGCAATCCAGCCACCGCGATAAGCATGCAGTGCAAAGAAAATATCTGAGCTAACAAGAAATAGTTAACACAGGCCGGGCCACTCCAGAGAAAAGGCCCGGGCGAAGCATGATTTCGCAAATCTAACTGAATTGAACTGAACTGGCCAGCACTCAAATTGAAATTAGGCAATTTTCTAATTAAAAGGGCTTCAATTATTTTTCTTTCGGACGAGTTGGACGATCTATGAATCAACTTGGCGTCTTTCCAATTTAACTGATGTCCTTCGTCGCGTAAATGAATAAAACAAGCATTAGATTCTCTGGCGTATCTGACATCACGTCTATGTTCATTAATTCTTTTTTTTTAAGTTCTGCCGGTTTCGCCTATGTAAAATTTCGGGCAATCCTTGCAAGGAATCGTGTAAATACCGGGAGAGGTCTCAATAGCACTGCTAGTTATATTATGTCTAATCAAAGTATTGCGCAACGTGTTCGGGTAAGTAAAGACGGTGTCAATGCCAGCTCTTGTAAACATACGGCGTTTTTCATCGAGAGACGGGTTGTAAGCAATGATTAAGAGATTTTTGGCACTTTCTTGTTGCATGTTGCGGGAATGATTATAAAAATTCCATTTCGCAGATGAATGTGCCTGATTTAAGAAAAAACGAGGATATCCTAATTTTGAAAATGTCTCGAAAATATTGTCAAGCTCACGATCGATGAATTCATAATCGCAAATCCTATAAGCCCTCAAGAACATTGACGAGACAAATGACTTCTTAATGTAAAGCGGGTGATTCGAGAAAAAATGAAGATAATTAGCGGTGTGGGTGGGCTTATGATAAAATGAAAATTTAAGTGAGCCATATATATACATACATATATATATATATATATATATATATATATATATATATATATATATATATATATATATATATATATATATATATAAATGTATATATATATTATATATATTATATATATACATACATACATATATATATATATATATATATATATATATATATATATATATATATATATATATATATATATATATATATATATGTAAGGTGTAGGCAGGTTTATGGAGGGCATTAGTTAATCTGGCACTAAAGAAGTACACTCACTTATGATAGTAGCCAGGAAGTATTGATGTTCCTGAGTAACGTGGCAAAGATCTGTTTATTTGTTTCATAGATTACGAAAAAGCATTCGACACAGTGATGCATGAAACTCTATGGAACGCCATGAAAGATATGGGCTTCCCAATACACGCCATAAAAATGCTAAAAGCGCTATGTGATCAACAAAAGACAACTGTTCGAACAACATACGAAATTACAGATGGACTTGCAATAGCACAGGGAGTTAGACAAGGATGCATCTTGCCCTCTCATCCATATATCTATTCTAAAACAATAATGAGAAAAACTTTAAACAACTTTAAAGGAAGCGCAAAACTGTGCTGAAGAATTATCATATATATATATATATATATATATATATATATATATATAGAGAGAGAGAGAGAGAGAGAGAGAGAGAGAGAGAGAGAGAGAGAGAGAGAGAGAGAGAGAGAGAGAGAGAGAGAGAGAGAGAGATGAATATAAATAAATAAATACACACACACACACACATATATAAGTGTTAAGAATTACGAATCAGAAGTTATCTGTGATATTGCTGCATAAGAGAGAGAGTTCGTGAATGTACAGGCCTTATTTCCCAGCCAGAATAGAAATAATAATTCATCCAAATGTGTCACAAGTTTATAAAATTCATTTTAGACCATGCATATGTTAACCCTTTAAACTAAAAGGAGTTTCAGAAAGTGCCAGCTAGGAATACTAGGTTCTATTACCGTGCTATATAAGTTCATAAGCTCATAGAGCGTGCCACAATAGACAGAAACAGCGGTTAAAAAAAAAATTCCCCCTAGAAAAAGTCTATCAAAGTACGAAGTAATTAGAAAATGACAAACATCATCTGTGCCCATACCAACAGGACACCGATGTAATAAGTATAATTTAGCCATTAAACAGATGATCCACCACATAAACCATGCAAGGAATGCGATACCTCTCAGAAAAAAAAAAAAAAAATCCAGATACAAATTCAAATTTCCAACTTCCCATAACTCCAAACCCCATCCTTACCTATTCCAATATCATCCTAAACCCACCTCCTTCCCTCAACCCCTCTGCTGCAACCCTTCAATTTATGCACATTATAATGCAAGGGTTCATTATAATGGAGTTCGTATGTACGCTCATGCGTACATACTATCACTATTCAAACATTTGTACACGAGTATGAGCGCATATGCGGAAGTATGCACGGAAGTGCATATGCGCGCGTGCATATGTACGCACGTGCAGGCGTGTATGTGTGAACATGTCCATGTGTGTGTGTATGCATAAAAGAGAAGCAGTACACATGCGCATCTAAAATTATATACAGACACGTATGCACATATGCGGGCATGTATATATAGGTATGTGTGAGTACATGTACACGGTTATGTTTGCGTATGTACAGTTTATATGTATGCTATAGTTTTGTGTAAGAGTACAAAGCGTGTATGCTCCCATGCTTGTACATGAGGGTATACATGGTATATATACGTAGATATATATATTTGTGCGTATATGTGCATGTATTCATGTATGTGTGTGTATATGTGTGTGTGTATATATATATATATATATATATATATATATATATATATATATATATATATATATGTATGTATGTATGTATGTATGTGTATATATAATATGTATGTGTGTATGTATATATGAATGTGCGTATGCATATATGTATATATGTTTATGTATGTATACATATGTATATGTATGTACTTATATGTGTATGTATATGAATAAATATATGTATATATGTATGTATGTGAATAAGTATATGTACATATATGTATGTATGTGATCAAGTATATGTATATATGTATGTATGTGTGTATGCATGTGCATAAGGTGTTATATGAAATGCATGTACAGGCGTATACATATTTATGTGAGTGGACACTAATGCATACATATAAACGTATGTTCGCATGCACGTGTGCATAAGCATATGTGTGGCTATATGTGTATGTATATGTACTGTGTGTGTGTGTGTGTGTGTGTGTGTGTATATATATATATATATATATATATATATATATATATATATATATATATATATATATATATATATATATATATATATATATATATGTGTGTGTGTGTGTGTGTGTGTGTGTGTGTTTATCTCAAATAGGTTTATTTAAATTGAACTATTTGAGATAAACATACTCTGATAATCCAAGAATACTAAGAAACATTAAATGAGAATATAATCTTAAGTGAGAAAATGCACTATTGGTCACACACTATAATCAATTATATCTGGATAATGGATATGTGTATAATGAAGAATAACTAAATAAGAGCACTAAATAAATAAAATAGAAATAAGAAACAATACTGGAATAACTGAATAATTCTGAAACGAGTAATTGAAAGATACTGATTGAACAAAAAGCATACTGAACAATAACTTCATAATTAACTAATGATTCAAAAGTACATCTAATAATAAATCAGAAATGTATGAATTAAATAAAATAATAACGTAAGCTAAATAATATACTAATTCATAAGCTATGATGTAAGCTACTTTCAGTACTTGTTGTAATTATTCCGCTACTTCTCCTAGACATCTTAAGACATAATCGTACTTGTACTATAAACCTACATTGTACTACACTGTACAACAAGCGGGATTGTTACAAATGGGGGCCTGTCCGGGAAATATATATTTTACTACCATATCTAAACACCATGACTTATTTCCTATGATTAATTTTGCTAAATATCTCGTGTTACTTGCAATGTCAATTTTGTTGAGGTTTACCTAAGAGTGGTTGTAGTATTTTACTATTTCTCGTAACCAGTGAACATTTTACAACTGGCCATTGTTAAAGTGTTGTACAATCAACAAATAATTCATATTCAATATTGGTTCATTAGTGATCGTGTACGATTCAGCTTCTCTGAATTTGAGTAAGCATCTCCCACTTTAGTCGACCTGAGATTCCTTTGGAGCCGACAGAGCTCGCCTTAATTCTAGTATTAGTTTACTACGCATGGTAAACTACACTCGGTTGTAAGTGTGACCGTCTATGAACGAGTTTCTCTGATATAGCTAAGGTTTAAGATTATATTAGGTGGGAATATATCTTGACCGTCTTTTGGCTTCACTGGCACACTGCAATTTGAAGTTTTGTGCTACTTCAATGTAGTCACTTTATAATTCAAATTCATCTTTAAGCAATTTTGTTGAGTTCGATAATCTGGGAGACGATCTGAACAAATTCTTCCCATTCAGTTTGTGGGAGCTAGAAGGCAGATGGTGGCGCTGCCAATATAGCCGCTTAATTAGATGTGTTTGAGTTCTTTAAAATACTGCAGTAATCAGTAATTACTAATTATATTTTAACTCGCCACCTCTATGGAAACATAATCTGTAAAGCAATAATTAATCTTAATCTGGAACCTTTTGATGCAAAAAAAAAAAAAAAAAATGATTTTCGATGTTCATGATTTCATAGCCAATCCTTCAGTGGATATCCTTAATTCAGAAAATCCTTGTAGAGATGATTTTATATACATGGCTAGACACTGGGGAATTAATTACCATAAAGATGCTACTAAAAGTCAACTTAAAGATCTCATAATTGAATATTTACAAGAGCTGCCTGATCGTCAGTCTTTTCCTCATGAAAATAGTGACCTTGATACCAGTAATCCTTCACACTTGCTATAAGTTGAGAAATTAAGATTTCAAATAACACAGGCTAAGATTTTAAGTGAAGAAAGATTATGCAAAGCTAGAGAAGAAGAGCGCGAGAGAGAAAGACAGTTTGAAAGGGAAAGAGAAAAAGAGCGCGAGAGAGAGAGACAGTTACAAAGGGAACGCGAAGAAAATCAAAGACGACATGAGCTTCAAATGATGGAAATGAAAATGAAAAGTCAAGGGGATTTTAGTTTTGAGATAAGTAAATGCGTAAAGCTAACTCCCGCATTTGCAGAAGATAATCCTGAGGGTTTCTTTAGAGAGTTTGAGACCATAGCCAAACATTTCAAGTGGCCTGAGGAACACTGGGTTTGGTTAATAAAGCCTAAACTGACCGGTAAAGCTCTAAAAGTGTGTGAGAATCTTAATGATAATGCTGATTATGAGGAAGTAAAATGTGCTATTCTAACTGCTTATTCCATAACCACTGAAGGATATCGGCAGGCTTTCAGGAACATGAACAAATTTTCCAGTCAAACCTATGCTGAATTTGCCTCGGAGAAGCTTAGAGCTTTTAAACGGTGGATAAAGTCTGCTTCAGTTACTAATTTTGATCAACTTTGTAATTTCATAGTTTTCGAGGAATTCAAAAGAAAGGTTCCATATTCAGGTATGATTCACCTCATAGACAAGGAGGAAAATGACCTCCACGAAGCAGCCAAGGTAGCAGATGTATTTTCTTTAGTCCATCGCAGTATACCAGGGGAGAAAAGAAAAGCAAATATTGTAAAGTCATCTGTAGGATTTAAATATAATATGGAGAATACAAGCAGTGGACAGTATCAGCCTAATACCCAAATATCTACTCTATATTGTAAATTTTGCAAAAAGGAGGGTCATTTAATTAAAAACTGTCCGCATCCAAAATGTAAGGTAGCAAAAGAAGCAAAAGATTTTAATTTTACAAAACCTGTGGCTACTATTAACTTTCCTAATAAACCATTTCAGGAAGATCCATTCAAGGCATTCCGATCAAAGGGTCACGTTTTCAACAAGTCAGGTGCTAATAAATATCCAGTTGATACTGTTAGAGATACAGCATGTGCACAATCACTCATACTGAAAAGTGCTCTGTCAAACATTGAAAGCTGTTTAACAGGTGAGAAAGTTTGGCTCGAGTATATAGAGGGATCTGCTCCTAAACATCTTGCTGAAATCTACTTGGATTGTGATATGGTAAAAGGACCAGTAACGGTTGTAGTAGATAAAATACCGATTCCTAATGCAAGTTTCCTCATGGGTAATGACTTAGCTGGAGACCTAGTAATACCAATATTAAGAGTAACTGACACCCCTTTGCAGTATAATAATACAACTGAACTTGAAATGGAACAGCCATATCTTTTCCCTTGTTGCGCCGTAACAAGATATAAAGCTAAGAATAATGGGGATGAATCTTTAGCTTCTTTCAAACCTAATCTGGTAAATCATGATAATCAACCTGTAACAAAGAAAATAACTGATAACTTAATTTCAAACTTAATGACGCCAGGAAAACTTATTGAGGCTCAGAAATATGATGAATCTCTTGTAAAATGTCATAATGAAGCTTGTGATGATGCAGTTGTTGAATCTCTTAGTTTTTACTACAAAAAATGATGTACTGATGAGATTCTATCGTCCTCCTAATCTGTCTGTAAATGATTCATGGTCTGAGAAGCATCAAATTGTCTTGCCGCAGTCTATTAGAAAGAGTGTAATGGAGATCGCTCAAGAAGGTTTTGGTGGTCATCTAGGGATCAGGAAAACTTGTCAGAAAATCTTAAATGATTTCTTTTGGCCTGGTCTTAAACAAGATGTAACAAAGCACATCAATTCATGTCATGTATGTCAAGTAGTTGGGAAACCTAATCAGCCTATTCCTCCTTATCCTCTCCAACCTATTCAAGTCCCATGTGAACCTTTTCAAAAAATCATAACTGATTGTGTGGGGCCTCTACCAAAGACCACAAAAGGGAATCAATATATATTGACTGTAATGTGTCCCACTACGAGGTATCCGGAAGCATTTCCACTTAAGAATATTTCTGCCAAGAGTATTTGTAAAAATCTTGTACATATGTTCACAACTTTTGGTATTCCACAGGAAGTACAGTCTGACAGAGGTAGCAACTTCACGAGTGAGCTCTTCTCTAAGGTACTCCAAGAATTGGGTATTAAGCAGACTCTTTCCACTGCATATCATCCCGAGTCTCAAGGAGCCCTGGAGCGTTGGCACCAAACTCTAAAATCCATGCTCCGAAAGTTCTGTCTGGAGAATCAGAAATGCTGGGATGAAGGTTTGCCATACATGTTGTTTGCCATTAGAGAAGTTCCTCAAGAGACCTTAGGTTTTTCACCTTTTGAACTTTTGTTTGGTAGGAAAGTAAGGGGACCTTTGAAGTTGGTTAAAGAGAAATTGCTAAATGATTCGTCTGATCATACAACTACAGTTTCAGTATACCTTAAGAATCTTCAAAAGACATTAGAACAAGTTAGACAAATTGCAAAAGATAATTTAATTAAAGGTCAAGTTAAAATGAAGCTGAAATATGATAAATGTGCCCAGCAAAGAAATTTCAAAGTCGGTGATAAAGTTCTGGCTTACATTCCCATTCCTGGTTCTCCACTGGCAGCTAAATATCAAGGGCCTTATGCTATTGAAAGGAAACTTAATGACATGAACTATATTATTAAAACTCCTGACCGTAGAAAGATGACTCAATCAATTCATATAAATAGATTAAAGCTCTATATGCCTAATTCTCCTGATACTACAGATGACTTGCCGCAGAGACTACCCTGTAATGTTATCAATATGGTTGAAGATCCACTTGATATTAATCCTTGGATCAATGCTTGTAATGCTGATATTCTTAGTAACCTATCCTCATTCTTAAATCATCTCGGTTCAGACGAGATGCAGGGAATTTATAATCTTTTTCAAAATTACTTACCAGTATTCTGACACTCCAGGTAAATGCAATGTTATCAAGCATGATA
>NC_091560.1:18632725-18642725 GCF_042767895.1 Penaeus vannamei
TTACAGAGGTCATATATATATATATATATATATATATATATATATATATATATATATATATATATATATATATATATATATATATATATATATATATATATAAGCACCATACTTATAATGTATATATGTGAATTTCATATGAATTTTAATTCTTCTTAAATTGATCAGTCAATTTTCTTAGTATAAAGAGCATAATTTTCAAATGACTAGATGTACAATTCTGAGGAATGAGGAGTGCCTAGCCACGTCCCACAGCGAGAAGAGCCTACCGACCCTGTTCTCGAATGCTTCGCCAGTTGACTTAGGGCAACACACTGACCAGGGATCTTGGCCCTGGCCAGACCTCCTCCCTGGGGGTCTCTCCCACGCGCGCCCCCCACTCGGCGCGCCCTTGGGCTCCCTTTGCCCACAATTGCACAGCCCGAGCCACGCTACCTACCCCTCCTATCAATAAACAGCTGAACCAGAATTGTGTCTCCATAAACCCACCAAATCAGGGCAAACACAAAACCCCTGACAACTGGTGGCAAGCGGCGGAATGACACAAACAACAAGCCTCCGAAAAACTGTAAGTACACCATAGGCAATTATTTTCTTTTCTTTCCCCTTTCTTCGCCTATGTGTGCATGCCGTACTACTTTTTACGAGTGCAGTGATTTTTCCAACCAAATATCTGAACAAGTGTCCGTACAAAGTGCATTTTCTTTCCTTCTTTCTGTTATCTACCATGTTTTTTTCTCGTCATGGTAGATCGTCGTTTTTTTTTAAGGGAATCAATTCCCATTTTTATCACTTGCGAGAGTGCATTTTCTTTCTTTGGCCTAAAATCTAACTCGATCGTGCTAGCTTATTTAGCATAAATCGCTTATAATGCTTAACTCGTGTGGGAGAAATAGATCGTGCATTTTCTCTAAATTATTATCTATTTCTACGGACATTCTAGGTCACGTGTCTAGTCCTAAGCATTGATATTCTTGACATTTCTTTTCATTCTCATTATCTCTCACTGTGTTAACCGACGCCATGTCGACGTTCAATTCGTATATTATTACTAAGTGCATTTATTTCGGCTCGGTTTACCAATGCATTTGTGAGATTTTTGAATATTTAAATAATTTAGTTGAATTATGCACAAACAAACATAACACCCCCATGCTTCTCACTTACCCCCATCCCCCATTACCTAAACCCCCTCCCTTCCTCCTAACCCCCACCCGTTAATCTCCCCTCCCTCTCTACCTATTTTCAATATTTTTGTTTAGTCCACTAGCGTTTAATTTTTTTTAGTCGTGATATTTATTTAAAATAAAATATTATAATACGTTAAATTTGGTAAATGTGATATACATCTCGACTGCCCTAGTCTTAATGACTATATGTCTTCCTGATCTTTTATGTCCTTGTGATTCTTAAGTTTATTATCCGATATTAAGCTTCGGACGTTTTATATTTTTTTTCTTTTCATATCTGTATTTATACAAGAAAAGTGTGCCTTGCTCATTTGTATGTTTATATGAATATCAACTTCATTATTTTTATGTATAAAGTGTTGTATTCGTTTTATAGTGCGAATGACCACACATGGTTGTTCACGTGAAATCAGGTCAGGTCCCATCAACTTTTATAATGACCTGTATTAGCCTCGATTTTTTTCTTTTTACATTTAAGCTTATTTATACGTGTATAATATTGTGATTATATCATTATCTCGTTATCGATGTATTTACGATAGTGATGAATTTACTTCCGGTTTGCATGAATATATTGGGAACTGTAATAATATCAGCATAATTCATTGAATTAGATCATATGATTTCAAGTTATTATTATAGTATATTTGTGCATATTCCGAAGTATATTTCGCCGGAACTATTCGTCTTCTTTATAGATATATTTTTTCATTAATCATTCAAATATGGTAAATCCTTCGTTTCATTTATTGGTAATTTCTAGATTATTGTGTACTTATTTTTTTCACAATATTTAATTTTATATATACTAGCTATTGCTATTTTTAGCGAATGTTCGGATAACGACCTCATTTGACCTTACTCAGTTAGGTACTTATAGCCATCTGACTCTGCTCGACCCAAAAATACATTCAAGCTATTTGTATTTATTTTTAATTTAGCTATCTCCGTGTTATAGATTAATTATATTATATAGCTACTGCGATTTCATATTGTTCGTGATTTTCGCTTAATCACAAACCTCACCTCATCATTATTACATGGTCCTTGGTGATGACCCCCAGCTGGATATGGACATGTAATTAGGTTAAGGTAATTAATGTTAAGTTGTCTTGTATGTGCCAAGCCATACTTCTTACCGCAATACATGAGATTATCGCTGGTATTCCCCAAGAAGATGGGTACCCAATTGCGTTCTGCGTATGAGTTGGATGATGTGTCCCTTCTAGGGTTGGGTCATCATGTTTCATGATGTTGGGTCATGATGATGTTTCATGATGATGTTGTTTCATGATGATGTTTCATGATGATGTTGGGTCATCATGATGTTTCATGATGTTTCATCATCATCATGTTGGGTCATCACTTTCCTCAGGGAATTTATTTTAACGAAGGTTGTCATTCAGCTGTCAGTTGTCTCAGGGAAGCTGATCCAAACCAGTCACCGTTTCATTCATTTTACGTACTAATTAAAGTACAATTTTGTATTTCACAAAGTAGTTGATTAATATTGCAAACCGTAAATTCATTGTTATCAGTGTGAATGTTTTTTGTTTTTTTTTTACATACAGTCAGATCGGTAATTAATTTCATTGCATGCAGCCCACATCCCTGCCCCTGTCTACATACCTGACCCCTCCCCCCATCCTCACCCATACCTCTTTTACCTTAACCTCCCGCCCACCCACTCCTCCTCCCCTTCGCTTATTTCTTCCAACTTCCACGCCATCCTATTCCTTTTTTACTCTCACTTTTACTTTAACAAATTACTAATGACTCTAAAAACTAAAATATATTTATCAGCATTCTATTTTCTACTTGTGTGCTATACTCTGACTTACTCATTTCATAACTCACGATTCATTAACACTCGTCTTCTCACGACTCACGCACCCACATGCACACATCGCCCCGCAGAAACCCGTTAATTCCAGAAGAATTACATGCGTACTGTTTCCGGAAGATAACCGACTTGCGCCAATCGTGTATTCTTGTCCTGCATTAAGTTTTATCGTGCAAATGTTGTCTTGAAAAAGTATATTTTGATGTAATGAGGCGCTCCCGAAGTATGAGGACTGCATTACCTGTTTTCATTATTGCTTTGCCTCAAATTGCTGTTGGTGACGTGTGATAGATAACTTCAATGAAATGAGATACATTTACCATTAATCAGACGTATACCGTATGCACTATTGCACTGCACACTTCTGAACTCTGCATTGTTGCATTATTTCTTTTTTCCAAGGAAGCTCGTCATTCAAGACAAGACCTTGCGGACTGCGACACCTTTTGCTTCTTTTGAGTTTTGCACAATGCATATCTCTTGTAGATTTTCATCTCCTGCTATCTGAGGCAATTGCAACTCAAGCAAGTCCTCGCGGACTATTGCAATTGTCTCCCTAAAAATGTTCCTCTGTCTACCCTTGAACAGTGAATTATTGAAAAAAAATATAATAAAAATGTGAAAATTCATGAAAATATTTGTAATAACAATCATTGTAATCTGATATATTTTGATTATATCTTACGGCCCTTGCTATTACACAACCCCCCCCCCCCACTGTTTGCCCTCCTGTCTCTTGCCCTGTCTCTGCCTCGGTGTACTTGTTTCAGAGAACGCCAGCACCAGACCGTCGGGAGGCGACGGTTAGTAGCATACGCCGGACGATCTGAGGAATGAGGAGTGCCTAGCCACGTCCCCCAGCGAGAAGAGCCTACCGACCCTGTTTTCGAATGCTTCGCCAGTTGACCCAGGGCAACACACTTGACCAGGGATCTTGGCCCTGGCCAGACCTCCTCCCTGGGGGTCTCTCCCACGCGAGCCCCCCACTCGGCGCGCCCTTGGGCTCCCTTTGCCCACAATTGCAGAGCACGAGACAGCCCGAGCCACGCTACCTACCCCTCCTATCAATAAACAGCTGAACCAGAATTGTGTCTCCATAAACCCACCAAATCAGGGCAAACACAAAACCCCTGACAACAATATTACCTCGGCCATCCCATACTGTGCGTAATAATCAGCTGATTTTCTAAAGCAGGTTTCTGGTGCACACAGCGTCATGGACCCCTCCTTTGACATCATTAATAGATCATACTTATCTCTGACCACTAAACGCGGTAGGCAGATTTCCTCTACTCCATCAACTCAGTCCACACTAAGTGCTGCAGTGCCTACTGATTCACCTGGAAATATGTTCTTGGTATATTATTTGGAAGTTTTTAAAATTCGCATTTTTTTACATTATTTAAAGTACAAATGTACAGAGATTGAGAAAACTTTAATTAACGGTCATAAAGAACTCTCATGATACAACTAGCAGGTTTGAAAAAAATATTTTGAATAAAGTAATGCTATTTCCACTGGTCAAATGCTGCAAATATATTGCTCTTGCTGTTCAATAATGCCACAATATGCCATAGCACCCTGGTGAAACCATGAAGAATCCCTAGTCCCTTTTTTAATGAACTTTATAACCTAGATTAAACTTTTAACTTGTTAAATATGTACTCGGGCCATTTGTTAGCTTTTACCAGCATGTGAAGTATAAAGGTCACATCTCTCCATGCAGTCATGTTTTGAACAATTACCTACCCAACTCATTCATCAGAGAATTAACTAGTTAAAATAGCTGCACATTCTGGTAATAGCTGAGTTAACAGCTTAGTTAACCAAAGAAAATGGTATCTAATACTTCCTAACATAATTGCCAAACTATAATATAACTTTACTTTATTACTAGTTGGCATGCTATTGATATAAATAAATCAATATGATTTTTCTATCAAATATGTGTCATGAAATACACATCTTTTTAGAGAACGCCGAGAAAATATAGGACTGAATAACAGGTTACCCTGGTTAATTTTTTTCGATTCCCTCGACTTGGTGCCCTGCGGCCGCTGGCCAGCACCACCTTCACCTCTCTCGCATTGCTAGATAAGTTAAAACGCGTGTTAAACTGTTTTCATTTGTCTTACCTTCATAAAAATCAAAGGATGTCAGTCCGGCGCTGCAGCCAGCCTTCGCCACACGAAATGGTAGATAGATGCTCAGGAGACACCTGTTGACTCTTTAGCAATCATGCCGCGCGTTGATGGTTCCAAACTTCCAATGCTTGCTTTCAGTTGTCTCCAAAAGATATAACGTTTTTAAAAACGATCGAATGTTTACAATACTGTACTGCACAGTTACATTGTACAGGTGATACTCACAATTCCGTAGAAATGTTGAAATTCCTTAAATTTCTTCAAGCTCCCACGAACTCGGGTAACAGTGTTTACATTTCTTGCACCTTTTTCCAAGATATGAACAGCCTGGCACAAAACGAAAACTGACTCAAAGTCAATGCATTACACACAAAAAATCTCAAACACATTATAGTGGCTTGTAAATTTATTGTACAAACCCAATTATACCATAATTACATACAAATCTTAATACTCACAAATATCGAACAATGGTAACATCACTCAATGTCACTGCATTGCACATAAATAAAGTCTCAATTACCTTACAATACCCAGTAATTACATCCTACAACCTGTAACATAGTATAATTAGAAGCATAACTCATTAACATACACAAAGAAAACAATAATTATGTCTGGTAGTGGGCTTTCACATCTATCTAACACATCTAAAGAAAACATGCCAAATACCACCAACGCTTACCCTGTTTTATACAAGTAAAGATTTATGATTTTTTTTTTCTACAACCACATTGATACATGTAGCAAAGTAAATTTGTATGCTATCCTTATAATGTATAGCAGTTTGTTTGTTTTTTAAGAAAAAAAAATCCCGAAAACATGATGTATGGGAAATTCTCGTCGCAATAAAATGGTAAATTATAAAGATTAATCACCAAGAAAGGTGAATTATGCACCCTACTCACCCATTTGACCAAGTTTACCTTAAGCGTACATAAATTTGCCATTTCCTTACCCCACATCTTTAACATTGTACACAGACAAACAAACGTCACACAATGAGGTCAGACTCATGACAAATTCTCCCCTCATGCCCCATACCCATGCCATAACCATTCTTTGATATCATATCGTCGTTATTATTATCATCATTTTTTTTTCAATCATATTATTACAGTCCTCACATTGTGTCTAGTGTCCTTATTAATGCTGAAATTTATGCTTCATTAGTTTTAAAGTATTGGTGAATATGCAACTTGTAACTAACTGATGGAGTCGATATCTGTTGCAATAAGGGTAATGCACTGCAGACTCCATGCTTTATATGGGCTTATATAGTCATAATCACTGCAAGTTAATTTTAAGCCGGCTCAAGGCTGTAAAAACTGGTATCACGCCCCGTCGCATGGCAAATCTACTACGAAGGAACCGCGCCCGCCGCACGTTGAATCTACTACGAAGGAATCGGACACGCCGCACATTGAATCTGCTACGAAAGAATCGCGCCCACCGAATGTTTTGTTAACTCGCACTTGCGCTCATACAGCACCCGAAATGCGCACGTTTACTTTTTAGTCCGGAAGCCCAGAGACATTTGTTTCACATCTCGAGTACAAAAGGTTTGAGGCCTAGAATGTATGCATCTATGAAAGGAGACCCCAAAAAGACAATTCTTAAGTGTCCATCTCATGCACTTGAGAATGCAAGATATACTCTTTGAGACCCACCCTTGGGAATGTGTCAATACTATCCACACTGACAAAAGGGACAATCATAGATTGTATACAAACACAATGTTTTATTTTTTTAAACACAAAAATGTACTAAGTGTGCATGAGTAATGTTCTACCGCCCATCAATAATTAAATCTAAAATCTTGGAACCATAAACAATCTTTAATTTAACAAAATATAAATTTATCAAGATCAATATCTAATGCCCAAATTTATTAACTATATTGCTATTTTATCGCGGACTATCGCTTATAAACTATTTAGCTTGTTTAAGCTAATTACCCTGAATTAAAAACAAATTTTAATGTATGTGAAAATTTTAACTATCATCATTATCACTATTGATATGAATATCATTATCATTATCATTATTTCCATTGTTATTTTTATCTATATATATTTTTTTATCTCTATCATTTCCATTTCCATGCATACTAAGTACATTCCTGTGTAGTTTATAAAAATAGATAAATAGATAAATAAAACATTGCTCAATGATTGTCCCTTTCGTCAGTGTGGATAGTATTGGCGCATTCCTGAGGGTGGGTTTCAAAGAGTACATTATGCATTCTTAAGTGGGTTAATGCATGCAATGGACACTTAATAATTGCTGTTCTTGATTCACGATGATCTATTGAACAGTTTGAGACAAATTTGAAAGATGTACTCAAATTGTGAATGAACACTTACCTTGCCAGGGACGGGGTCAATGAGTATGTTTTGCTTTCATAAGTGGATTGATACATGAAATGGATACTTAAGAATGACTGATCTTGATTTAGTACATCCATGTTTCATGGATGTACCGAAACTGTGAATTAAAATGCTAATTAGCCTTCATTAGGTCGTACTTAAGCGACTTAATACATCATCATTATCATCAAGGGGGCTGACGCCGACGGGGGCACATAGCCGCATCCACCCTTCGCTTCCACTTACGAGGATCCCTCATGGCTAGATGCCAGGCAGGGACTCGGCCCATCTCTAGTTCTTCACGGCAGGTTTGGTCGATCTGCCCAAGCCACGACTTCCTCGGTCGTCCCACAGGCCTCCTCCACCCAGGGTTGTCTCGAACAGAGACGACCTGATGGGCAGGATCATCCTGAGGAAAGCGAGCCAGGTGGCCGTATAGCCTGAGTTGGCGATCACGGATTGTGCAGATAACAGGTCCTGTGCCAGTCTCATGGTGCAACCGTTGGTTGGACACATGGTCCCGCCAACAGTACCCCATGATCTGGCGCAAGGACCTATTACAAAAGGCTTCAAGATGAGCCTCCAAGGCACAGGACAATGTCCAGGTTTCGCTACCGTATAGCAAAACTGGCATTATCAGGGCCTTGAAAACCTGTAGCTTGGTCCTTCTGCACAGTTACCGACATCTCCAAATACTCTTGTTGAGAGAGTTCATGACCCCTGCTGCCAGGCCAATCCGTCTTCTGACTTCATGGTCTGACAGCCCAGAGTTATGAACTACACTACCAAGGTATGTAAAGCTCTCTGTGACTTCAATGTCCTCGCCGCAAGCACGTACCAACTGTAACAGGTTCTAACAAGTCCCCAAATTCCTGGACCTTGATCTTGGTCCAGGAGACCTCTAGACCCAAGGGCGTTGCTTCATTGCTAAATGCATCGAGAGCCGCCCCTAGGGTTTCCAAATACTTGGATAGAATGGCAACGTCATCAGCAAACTCAAGGTCTGTAACCTTGATATTGCCCAGCGTTGCTCCACAATGACTTTGAACAGTAGCTCTGCCCAGTATCCAGTCCATGGAAGTGTTGAAAAGAGTTGGTGCAAGGACACAGCCTTGCCTCACTCCTGAACTAACAGGAAAGAAGCTCGACAGGCCCCCACCACACTTACAGCACTTTCAGTACCAGTATACAGGCTTGCTATTAGTCCAATAATCCTTGTTGGAATTCCTCTCAGCCTCAGGATCTCCCAAAGTGACTCCCGATGCACCGTATCGAAGGCCTTCTTGAGGTCGATGTAGGCTGCAAGCAGCCCACGCCCGAACTCACGGCGGTGCTCCACAATGACTCGAAGCGCGAGGATACGGTCTATTGTGGACTTACCAGGAGTGAATCCGGATTGCTCCAGTCTCTGGTGCCTCAGTAGATGGTCTCTGATACGTCTCAGAAGGATGTGGGCGAGAACCTTGCCTGGTATACTGAGCAGTGTGATGCCTCGGTGATTGCTGCAGTCCCAACGGTCCCCCTTCCCCTTCCAGAGAGGGATGACCAGACCCCTCATCAGGTCAGGAGGAACGGAACCGGACCGCCAGATGGCAGCCAGGACAGCATGTAACCCCCATGCCATAGGTTCACCACCAGCCTTTCACAGTTCAGCTGGTATGCCGCAGATACCCGCTGCTTTACCACTCTTCAGCTTGGAAATCGCCCCCCTAACTTCAGTTAGGAAGGGAGGGTCCTCACTGATAGATGGATCAGGCAGCGGGATCTCAACACTACCCGCATCCAAGTTAACTGTTGGTGGGTCAACCTGGTACAGCTGCTCAAAATACTCAGCCCAACGTTCCCGCACCGCAACAGGATCTGAAACGATCTGACCACTTACTGAGCGAACTGCTGTCACCTGTGAAGAGGGCTTGGAGTTCAGCTTTCTCAGGGCTTGGTATGCAGGACGAAGGTCATTTACTAAGAAATGACCTTCTACCTCCTCTTAATACTTAATACACAAATTGAAAATTTAAGAATAGGGACATACATGTATATATATATATATATATATATATATATATATATATATATATATATATATATATATATATATATATATATATATATATATATATATATATATATATATATATATATATATAGAGAGAGAGAGAGAGAGAGAGAGAAATTATATATATGTATATAGAAATTATATATATATATATGAAATCATATATATATATATAGAAATTATATATATATATATATATATATATATATATATATATATATATCCAATTGTTATTTCTCCATAAGTAACATAAACTAGTAGCGCTACCACCATCCGGGTTTTGATTAAAATAGAATAGGAGGTATCCCCCAAAAAAACCTTTTGAGATGTTAGATTGGTAGTGTGGCTCAATGGCCTTCTAGGCACTTGGGGTGGCTGGTCACACTCACGGTTATGGG
>NC_091560.1:18667217-18672217 GCF_042767895.1 Penaeus vannamei
TAAAAGTAAATTTTGCAAGTTCGCAGGCAGATGCTGGCACTTTTGGATTTCCTTCTGAAAGAAGAGCAGTGTGCTATTTCTCTTGTGGTCATGACATCTTGGAAGGTGTTATTTGTCACCAGCATGGGAGTGGGAGACTTGGTCAACTGAGGAAAGAGAAATCTGAGATTAATCATAAAATCCACCTGCCAATTTAATCATCAACACTTTTACACCCTCCCTTAATCTTTCCCATAATCACCATTCACGATCAGGAAATAATATTTTCACATTCTTTCTCCCACCTCACATAACTGTTAAGGAGATCAAACTTACTTCAATGCTGTCAATTATCGCCATCTCCTCGTCCTCACTGAAGAGTGCCACTGATTGGAGTTTGAAAACTAATGTAGTCAAGTCACAATGTTGTTGACTCCTGAAATGTGATAGATATTTGCAGACTGATGCCATAGACATTTCTAAACAAATTGTTTATCTAGCTGGAAGGACCCTGTTACTATGTTACAGAGAAGTCAGAGCTGCATATAAGATAGAATGCTGCAAGAATGTGAATTTAATATGAAATTTAAATTCATCTTAAATTAATCAGTCAATTTCCTTAGTATAAAGCATCATTTTCAAGTGACTAGATGTACAATACTACCTCGGCCATCCCACGCTGTGCATAGTAATCAGTTGATTTTCTAAAGCAGATTTTTGGTGCACACAGCCTCGTGGACACACATCATTAATGGATTACACTTATTTCTGACCACTAAACACGGTGGGCAGATTTCCTCTACTCCTTCAACTCAGTCCACACTAATTGCTGCAGTGCCTCCCCATTCACCTGGTAATATATATGTTCTTGATATAATTGAAATTTTTCAAAATTCGCATAAACATTTTGCATTATTTGAAGTACAAATGTACAGAGATTGAGAAAACCTATATTTATGGTCATAAAGAACTCTCGTGAAAAAAAAAACTAGGATTGAAAAAAATATTTTGAATAAAGTAAGCCTATTCCCACTGCAAATATATTGCTCAATAATGCCACAATATGCCATAGTCTCCTGGGGAAAGCAAGAAGACTCCCCAGTCTCTTTTTTAATTAACTATATGACCTAGATTAAGCTTTAACTTGTTAAATATGAACTCAGGACATTTGTTGGCCTTTGCCAGCATGTAAAGTATAAAGGCGACATCTCTCCATGCAGTCCTGTTTTGAACAATTACCCACCCAACTCATTCATCAGAGAATTAACTAGCTGTAAATAGCTGCACATTCTGGTAATAGCTGAGTTAACAGCTTAGTTAACCGAAGAAAATGGTAATACTTTCCCAACATTGCCAAACCATAATTCAACTTTATTTCTAGTTGGCACGCTAGTGATATAAATAAATCAATATGATTTTTCTATCAACTATGTGTCATGAAATACACATCTTTTTAGAGAACGCCGAGAGAATATAGGACTCAAAAAGTTTACGCAGGAAAGCTTTTCCGTTTCCCTCAACTTGGCGCCGTGGCCAGTATCACCTTCACCTCTCTCGCATTGCTACATACATTAATACACGTGATATACTGTTTTTATTTGTTTTACCTTCATAAACTCAAAAGATGTCTGTCCGGCGGTGAAGCCAGTCTTCGCCACACGAAACGGTAGATAGATGCTCAGGAGACAGCTGTTGACTCTCAGCAACCATGTGCGTTGATGGTTCCGAACTTCCAATGCTCGCTTTCAGTTGTCTCCGAAAGATATTGCGTTTTTAAAACGATTGTTTATAGTATATAGTTTATAGTACTGTACAGTTACATTGTACAGGTGATGCTCACAATTCCGTAGAAATGTTGAATCTCGTAAATTTCTTCAAGCTCCCAGGAACGCGAGCAACAATGTTTACATTTCTCGCGCCTTTTCCAAAATATGAACAGCCTGGCACAAAACGAAAACTGACTCAAAGTCAATGCATTAAACATCAATAAAATTTCAAACACATTATAGTTGCTTGTAAATTTATTCTATAAATCTAGTTATACCATAATTTCATACAAATCTTAACACACACAAATATCGAACAATGGTAACATTTTGGCAGTTGAAAACCTGGAGAAAAACGAAATATCCCTCAATGTCATTGCATTGCACATAAATAAAATCTCAAATACCTTACTATACGCAGTAATTACATTCTACAACCTCTAACATACTATATTTAGAACCATAACTCGTTAACATACACAAATAACAAAAACAAATGAAAAAAAAGTCTGGTAGCGGGATTTGGCATCTAAGAAAACTTGCCAAATACCACCAAAGCTTACACTGTTTTATTCAAGAAAAGATTTATCATTTTTCCACAACCACATTGATACAAAGTCAATTTGTATGATATCTTTATAATGTATAGCAAGTTTTGTAAAGAAAAAAATCTAGAAAACGTGATGTATAGGAAATTCTTGTCGCCATCTTGCACGTTTAATTATCTCTTAACTCTAGGTTAAATGGACCCATTTATTTGCAATAACTGAATTTCCGTAGAATTTTTATTACAGTTATGTCATCGACTGATGACCGTGACAGTTATACTAGGCAAAGGCCGAAGCATGTGAATTTTTAATAAATGATTTCATAATCCATAACTACAGTTTTGGCGTGTTACTTCTCAATGAAGTTCGATATCAGTTAAAAGTGTCCTCACATAGTGCTTTCAAAGTCACTTCTTGAGCAATCAATTAATTGTTCAGTTCATTCACCTTTATCATGTGATGCCACTGGTTTGGGATTTACTGAGTGTTCAACAGAAATTGGCCTTTATAACTTTCCTATAGAAACTCTATAGAAAATTAGCTCTATAGACTCTATTGAGGACTTTCTATAGAAACTCAATGGTATTTCTATAGAATACATTCTCTATAAAACTTTTTTAATGGCATTCTATAGCAATTCTAAACACTCTATAAAAACTCTATAGAAATCTATAGAATTCTATAAGACATTTTCTTAAGGGTGGTATCGTTGGATTCCTAGCACTCTCTACAATGAGAGTATGTAGTTTTTATTGCGTGGAAACGCCCCCATAGCGACAAACTTGGCCCCGATATCAGAGGGCATGAAACGTTCAAGGGAAAATGCGGGGATAAATAACACAAATAATACAACCCACAATGAAAATAATGATGATGAGTTACATTACTTTCCACTGCAGGGGGATGCGCCCCCTGTGACCCCTCTGGGAGGATGCCACCTCCCTACCCCCGCCAAGGAAATAAAGGCAGGATATAGCGCAGTAGATGCGGAGCTGATAAGCTACTATATAACTTAGGATTTTTATGGTACTAACCGGATTGATAAATGATGCATGCAGGTTCTACCCCGACGGAGGAGGCCGTGGCGGAAGCACATCGGCCGGTGGCGACCTCGCGCATGAATTCCGTTTCGGAGTAGGAGCACCCTACACATTCGGCCATAGCGGTGGCTATGTCTGAGTACTGAACGCAACGGCGACAAGCAGGTCCGTACCACACCTGTTTGAACGCTTATCTCGTTGCTTCTAGAAGAAAAGTAATTATACCGTATTATTTCCTCTAGGAACACGGATCTCCTGGTTACCGAGGACGGGAAACTAAGACAGAAAATTACCGTATCAAGAAATTAATTATTGCCCATGTAAATTTCTGTGATATTTTGTTTATTGAATAGGACCCTACTCTTTGACAAGGACAAGGCATCCCAAGAACAACGTCACTAGGTCTGGTTGATCATGCCATCTTCCCTTCGTATTCTTGTGGTATTTGGTGCACTATCACCAAGTTTCTGTGTATAGAAAGTGATAACCGAGGTTCATCATCATCATCAAGGGGGCTGACGCCGACGGGGGCGCATAGCCGCATCCACCCTTTGCTTCCACCTACGAGGGTCCCTCATGGCTAGATGCCAGGCAGGGACTCGGCCCATCTCTAGTTCTTCACGGCAGGTTTGGTCGATCTGCCCAAGCCACGACTTTCTCGGTCGTCCCACAGGCCTCCTCCACCCAGGGTTGTCTCGAACAGAGACGACCTGATGGGCAGGATCATCCTGAGGAAAGTGAGCCAGGTGGCCGTATAGCCTGAGTTGGCGATCACGGATTGTGCAGATAACAGGTCCTGTGCCAGTTTCACGGTGCAACCATTGGTTGGACACATTGTCCCGCCAACACAAGGCACAAGGACCTATTACAAAAGGCGTCAAGATGAGCCTCCAAGGCACAGGACAATGTCCAGGTTTCGCTACCATATAGCAAAACTGGTATTATCAGGGCCTTGAAAACCCGTAGCTTGGTCCTTCTGCATAGGTACCGACATCTCCAAATACTCTTGTTGAAAGAGCTCATGACCCCTGCTGCCAGGCTAATCTGTCTGCTGACTTCATGGTCTGACAGCCCAGAGTTATGAACTACACTACCAAGGTATGTAAAGTTCTCTGTGACCAATGTCCTTGCCGCAAGCACGTACTGACTCAACAGGTTCTCCTAACAAGTCCCCAAATTCCTGGACCTTGGTCTTGGTCCAGGAGACTTCTAGACCCAAGGGCTTTGCTTCATTGCTAAATGCATCGAGAGCCGCCACTAGGGTTTCCAAAGACTCAGACAGATTGGCAACGTCATCAGCAAAGTCAAGGTCTGTAACCTTGATATTGCCCAGTGTTGCTCCACAATGACTGAACAGTAACTCTGCCCAGTATCCAGTCCATGCAAGCGTTGAAAAGAGTTGGTGCAAGGACACAGCTTTGCCTCACTCCTGAACTAACAGGAAAGAAGCTTGACAGGCCCCCACCACACTTTACAGCACTTTCAGTACCAGTATACAGACTTGCTATTAGTCCAATAATCCTTGCTGGAATTCCTCTCAGCCTCAGGATCTCCCAAAGTGACTCCCGATGCACCGTATCGAAGGCCTTCTTGAGGTCGATGTAGGCTGCAAACAGCCCACGCCCGAACTCACGGCGGTGCTCTACAATGACTCGAAGCGCGAGGAT
>NC_091560.1:18682217-18687217 GCF_042767895.1 Penaeus vannamei
ACCCCGCATCCCCACTCAATTGCTGTAGACTTATTCTCCGCATGGCATTTATCGGGACCCAATTTTTTCCTTTCGGACATTAAGTTTTACCCATGAAGAATATTCACATATTAGTGAGTGTATTTTTTTCCCAATGATTATGACAGTATGATTACCTTTTCCTGTAAGTGTACAAACCAAGCATCATGTGCTGCCGAATTACATAACAAATACATCAGAAAAAAAAAGGACGCACGCAGCGTACCAGACTGTAGAGTTTGGTCTGCCACAAAAATTATTTGGTCAAATTTTGTTCCTGCAAATGTAGTTGTTGGTAACTTTCCACGCACATAAAATTCTTTTGACCTTTCCGTGCACTGGTTTCATCATCCATCCGCAGATCCGTCTGCGCAAATGTAGACAAAGTGATGTTTTCTGCGCAGATAAATAATATCCCCGCGCAAGAAAAATACTCTACAGTCTGGGTAGAGTACGTTCATAGCAACTAAATATGGGTCTAGGGGAGAAACCCTGGGTTAAAAAAGTGTTTGGTTCATACTCATTCAGGTATGCTGTACACCTCAGCCAGGTGTACAGCATACCTTGTGGGGGCTATGATAAGGTATACATAGGCGAGACATCACGAGGACTGCACGAACAACGAATCAGTCAACACCGCAGCGCTCTCCGACGCCATGACACGAGAAGCGCCTTCGTTGTTCACGCAGACACCGATGGTCACCTCCCGAAGTGGTCCCAGGCCTCCATCATAAAGCAAGGCCTGGCCCTACGACAAAGGAAGATGGTAGAAGCGGCGTTCATTCATACAACTAACAACATCAACACCGCTACGGGAAGCCATGAACTAGCCAAGGTCGTCGCTCACCTGATTACCGACGTGACCTGATCACCTAGTAGTTGTATATATACTCCTCTATGTACCTCATGCAGCATATGCCCTGACGAAGCAATAGTGAAAAGGCCTTCGGCATATTCGTGTGTTTTCTTGCCCTTCCCTTCGTCGTTCCTGTTGCATATTCAGTGGAGTAATATCACTTCCTAAACATTACAAATAATTTCATTTACTTGCTGTAGAAAACTGCAAGGGATTCCCTTATATTACAGCATGGATAATGGAAAAGCTTAATAATTGCAGGACAATGACTGCATGAAACTAAAAAAATAGCACAGAAACTAGACCAAATAATATGTAAAAAAAAATATATATATATATATATATAATATATATATATATATATATATATATATACACATATATTTCATTAAAATGTATATTTCATTAAAATATACACCATATGCTTATTACTAAACAACTTTTACAATGGCCTACATCAAGAACTTTTCAAGTAATGTAGTTACTGGATCAAATTTTCTTTTTGCTTTCCTTTTGAAAGGGCAAGTACATGTTAACCAAAACACATTTACAAACACACCGTGGGTGCCATTCGAGAATCCATTCAAGAGTCAATGCCTGGTTGCCAAAATACCTCCCAGGATAATCTGTACTATTACAGTATACCACCAAAGACTCTGGGAAAGGTACAGTGGCTTGATCGTCCATCCAGTACTGATTAAGGTGATCTTTGAACACTGAAACACAACAGATACGTCTGCGTCATCAACAGCTCCAGAAGTAAACATTCATTATTTAGGCCAATACGTACATAATGTATACTCTATTTATTTTGTAACTATACTCTGATACATTAATAACTTAAGTAACGCCTTTGTGACGTCATCTCGTCCTGGTCGCCCAGCTGCATAGGAGGGCGAGTTGGACGAACTGACAACTTGTCCAGGATGGTCAAAACATCTCATCCAACTGGTCTGGACGAGCAGGAGGAGCAGTTCCGAATGCAGCATTAAAAAGGGTAAAAGAACACAGCCTTGCTTCACTTCTGAAGTAACAGGTAAGAAGCTCAACAGGCCCCCATCACACTTTACAGCACTTTGAGTACCAGTATACACTTGCTATTAATAATAATAATGCTTTTTGGAATTCCACTCAGTCTCAAGATCTCCCATACCAGTTCCTGATTCACCATATCAAATATCTTCTTGAGGTCAATGTAAGCTGCAAGCTCTACAATGATTTGAAGCGACAGGATACAGTCTATTGTTGACTTATCAGAAGTGAATCCAGGTTGCTCCAGCCTCTGGTGTTAAAGCAGGTGGGTCTCTGATGTCTCATAAGGATGAGAGCGAGAACCTTAGCTGGTATACTGATGATCACACCCCTTAACAGTTCAGGGGGAACGGTATTAGACTGCCAGATGGCAGCCAGGACAGCATGAAAACCCTTGTACTTCGGTGTTCACAAATTAATTCTTGGGCTGCAGAAGCTAAAGAAGTACAGGGTCCGTCAGGTTGTCGAGCACTGTGAAACGAGCCGAAATTGCCTCAACAAACACCAGGTCACATTCTCCCTCCCGCAGCCTCTCTACATGAAACACTCAAGGTGGGTATTAGACCTTTGGGGAGTTCTGAGGTGGACACCGAGGGTAGCCACAACTAACATATGGTCAGTACAACAGAACTCGGTACTCCTAAACACACTGCAGTTCTGGGGATTCCTCCAAGTGCTAATGAGGATGTGGTCGATACCCTTGGCTGCATTACCTGCATCACTGTACCATCACCAGCAATGTGTGTCAGAGTGCTGGTACCAAGAGCCAGAAATCCTCAATTTCTGGGACCTTATAAATTCTAGGAGCTATTCTATGTGCTGACCATACCTCCCAGGCCTTGGGGACTGACAAACATTTCATATGTCATCTTTTCCGGTGGTAATCATGGTGTCATGCAGTGCTCCATGACACCCTAATGTGTAACATAATCGGAGGCAAGACAGGCTGCTAAGCTCCATCCTTAATCCTGTGATGTAACAGGAATTGCTGCAATTGACGTTTAGATGTGTCACTGTGTTAATTATTTTCTTGGCTGTATAGATTACTGATTATTATATTACAATGTACGTTTACCATTTATGCATATAAGTTTATGTAACACTTTACTTGTAAGCCCTGCATTCTACTGTCCAATCTTATAGCCATGGGCCCTCGGACATTCCATACAGGTACCAACCCCTTCAGCCAATCAGAGAGAGAGAGAGAGAGACAGCTGAACCCGAGAAAATTGCAGGTTACATTTGTTTTGTCTTGGCACCTGCCCCTGGTATTATTTATCCTGAATAAAACTCACTTGCAGTCCCCTCAATGTCTCGCAGCCATTGTTCCCGCCTATTTGAATTTTCGTCGTGGACCTTACAGTCTCTAACAGTTTTCTAGTGCAGTGACAAGTGGTGGCGCAGTGTCAGTATCTGTATACCCAGTGTGGGGAAGGTTTGCGGGGGTCTCAGCATCGCTCCACGGTGCAACGCCAATTTTCCCGCCAACCCGGAGAGTGCACGAGCCGTGGCTAACCCCTCCGAGTTCCAATCGATGACTGACTGGACTGCTCACCACAACCGCCATTACCGAGCGCGGCCGTTCAACAAAACCTCCCCCGCGACACGCACGATGTACTGCTAAAGAATACGTTCCTTTGTGTTTCGCTCTTTACGTTCCTGAACGAATTGCTGTACTATTACCTGCACTAACATCACACTATATGTAAGACCAGCTCATCACAGACACTAAACTCGACATGTCTACGCCACAGGAAGACATTTTTTCAGGTCAGAAATGATGACGGGTGATGATAGTGAGGACAGCAGTGAGCCAAATGTCTTTGAGAGTGGTGAAGCTGATGTACCACCATCCCTCCCAACCCTCACCCATCCAGCCCTTTGCAGCACAGTCCAGGTAATCTAGAGCTGCAGTATCTGATCCACTACCTCTGTCACCTGTATTTCTGATGAAAAACGACAAAACGATGAAACATGATGAGCGGAACTAAAGGAATACCGTCTTCAGATGGAGGAACGACAGATAAATGATGACCTGTTCATGCAGCAACTCAGCATGATAGCTCCCAAGCCACTCCAGGTACAGCAAACCACCAGCCTGGAACAGCAAGCACCAGCTGCTTACTAGCTTTCGCCTGTTCCATCTGTTGCCACCACGTCTTCACATCTGCATGCTCCCATGTCTGCTCTGGGTAAACCTCTGATACCGAGCCGTCCTCAGGTACAGTCTGACGTCACCTATCAATTGCTCCATCAGTGGCATCGCAAGTTCGAGGACTACTCTGCGTTAATGGGCCTCCACAATCTACCCCCAGCCGCACAACACATATATCTCCACACGTGTTTCGCTGGAGGTTTAGCGATTTCTTCTATACACTTTGGCGATACCTCCGAACTCCTCCATGCCAGTAGCCCAAATTCTCGACACATAACAGCAGCACTTCCACAACTCGCAGAACGTAGCCCTATGACGCCGGGAACTCCTCTCCTGCACGCAGGTAAATGGTGAGCCCTTCTCCGCCTTCTATGCCTGCATGAAGGACTCAGCCGACAAAGTCAACCTTTGCAACAGGGACTGCACCTCTTGATGGGTGCATGAAGAGGAACTCGTGCAGCGCCTTGTCTCCCTCGACACCCAGGCATCTTTAGACGACTTATCACCTGCTGCAGAACATTCGAGTCCTCCAGGGCCAATGCTTCTGCTGCCCACAGCCAGCTCAACATCCTCTCTCCTTATCAGAGGAATCAATGTCGCCAGAAGATGACAGCTAAAATCAGACATATAGACCAGGAGCCCGGGGAGTCAGACCGGCTGAAAAGCATACCAATTTTCTTGCATATACTAATATTCCTAATGACTTAGGTTTCCAGGATATGGGCGTCTGGCGTGGCATTGCTGGCGGATGTGCCCAGGAGGGCCACATGAATGGCACCCAAAAAATCAGCTAGGTTACTCCAAAAGTGTACCATTTGAAATTACCCCAGATTTACCCCAGATTTAATGATACCTGTCCCCAAACACATAGCATGCATCTGCCAGACATTTTGGATGGGGGGCGTGGTTAGACAGACAAAATAAGGGCTTCATGAAAAT
>NC_091560.1:18709783-18712283 GCF_042767895.1 Penaeus vannamei
CGTCCCGGAGACGTGGTGGAGGAACTTTAGTTTTAATTTGCGGTCATCAAGGAAATTGCAAAGCAATATCTTAATCAAAGGGGGGAAGTTGAATTTTGTGCACAGCTTGTACTTCAAGCCAGCATGCCAGACCGTGTCAAAAGCTCGCTCAACATCTTTGGTGACAAGAACAGTCTTTAGTCGTCGGTCTTTGTTGTTGTGTACGTAGTTTGTGATGATGTTGAGTGCGTCTTGCGTCGAGTGATGCGAGCGAAAGCCAAATTGTTTGTGTGAGAGAAGGGTATGGTCTTCGAGATACCACCTTAGCTGAGTGTTTATGATTCGTTCGAAAATCTTGCTTAAAAACTCGAGTAGGCTAATAGGGCGGTAACTCTTAGGGTCAGTCAAGTCTTTGTGTGGCTTAGGAATGAGGGCCACAAGAGCGGTTTTAAAGCAAGAGGGAAAATAGCCGGAAGCGAGAGAGGCGTTGTAGAGGTGAGTCAAAGCTTGTAAAAGATTGTCAGGAAAATGAATAAGTGCGTCGCGTCCGATCTGTGAGGAGCCTGGAGCCTTACGAGGAGACCTCATGATTAATTGTTTTACTTCCTCACACGAAATGGGAGCTGTGAGTTCGCAGGTGTCGTCTAGCCTATCCATACGGATAATTGGCTCTGGGTTGGTCTCTATCCTGTTCTCATGACTCCAGGTGTCTATGTCCTGAATTCGTTGAGTGAACAGGGGGTGAGGAGGGTGAGGGTAGAAGACTTTAGCCCAGTGTTCTTCAAAAACTTGAATGACATCCACGGGATTGGAGACATTTACGTTATTTTGAACAAGGTGGGAGAAGGGGGGGAAGTTACTACCTTTAAGCTGACGATTTTTTTGCCAAAATTCCCGTGGATTGCGAACTCTGTTAGACTCTACTTTTTTAACCAAATTATTCCAATGATTTTGTCGATCGTTATCAAGACTATCGATGACGTGTCTTCTGAGGATAGATAGGTCCCATCTAACATGATTTAACCTGTTTAAATTTTGCATGAAACGATTTCGAAAACAAGTCAGGAGACGTTTTGTCCTTTCAGATGGCTGAAATGAAATGCGTGTCTTATACTGAGACCGGGGGACGGTGCTCAGCATGGTTGATACGATGTGGGCGAAGATGAAATTCCAATGCCCATCTATTGTTTGGGAATCGAGCCCACCAAGATTAAACTGAAAGTTGACTTGACTTAAATTAGATTTGAACGATTCCCAATCTGCTTGTTGGTACCGGAAAGATCGTCTTTCTTTGTTGAGTATTGGTGATGTGGAAATTTTAATTATGACGGGTATGTGGTCCGAACCAACGTTCGGACCGGGTTGTAGGTGTGTGTGGTAGGCGGCGAGTGCCGCTCTGTTCCCGAAGACGAGATCAGGACGGCCCTTTCCCACGTTCGTGTATGAGGTGAAGAAGTCGGGTCCTATGTAGTGGAGTCTTTTTGTATCATAGATAGAAAGGAGTTGCCTACCATGCGAGTTGGTAGATCTGTGGTGTAGTGCTTGGTGTCTGGCGTTGATGTCTCCGGCTAAGAAGACTGGGAGGTTCGTATAATTAAACAATCGGTTAAAATCGGCAAGAGGCAATTTAGTTAGGGGTCTGATATAGGCAGTGGAAAGGATAATGGGGCCCTGTGGGGTGAATATCCTGACTGCCATGAAGTCAGGGTGAGTGAATGGAAGGGTGATAAACTCGAAGGTGATGGTAGATTTGATGAGAATACAGGACCCCATGTACAAATCGTCTCCTGTTTGCCTGGATGTATACCTGTAGTGCCAAATTCTATAGCCATTCGTGATGGCTGTAGAATTCAGTAGGACTACATCTGGGCGTTCTTGATCTAGAAAGTCGTAAAAAATATTACGAATAGGGAAAAAAGACCTTACATTTGCTTGTACGATCATTAGCATGTCACTCAGGGTAGACCCATTCTACCTGGGTTTACCTTGCGTGGCGTCACCTGATCCCTGTAGCGATTCCATGGTCGAGCATCGACCGTCGGTTCCTCGAGGTCAGGAAGAGAGTCCTGCGAGCAGGACGCAGTGCGGAAGTCCTGGGAATCGGCGGACCAATTCCCAACACTTCCGCTCTGCCCCAAAGGCCCCCTACAGGGGAGCATGGCAGTGGCTCCGCCCACAGGGGCACGGAGCTCGTCCTCGGCTTCGGGAACGACTTCGACGTCGATCTCGGAGCCGCTACTGTCGTCGTCGAGGATGGTGTCATCCATCCCCTGACGACGAGGCTGAGGGATCGGGGGATCCTCCTTGTCCTTTTGTTGTGCGTTTAGTGGCGAGATCTGTTTGCGTTTCTGTTCCGTGTTCCTTGTAGTATCGCGTGCTTGTGCGGTTTCTCGTGGTTTGTGTAGGGGTTGTGGTTGCAAAACGAGGTGTCTGTGTGTTGTGGAACAATGAGGCTCTGGGTGAGTGATTGTCACCTCATTATCCATAGTTTCGGTGTTTGTGGTGTATTCAGGAATGTATA
>NC_091560.1:18746711-18759211 GCF_042767895.1 Penaeus vannamei
ACAAGCAGAAGGAGTAGTAGTACAAGCAGAGGGAGTAGCAGTAGCAATAGAAGCAGTAGTAGCAATAGAAGTAGAGGGAGTAGCAGTACAAGCAGAAGGAGTAGCAGTAGCAGTACAAGCAGAGAGAGTAGCAGTAGCAGTAGAAGCAGTATTAGAGTTTGATCAATCTAAAATACTTTTTTTTTCAAACACACATGCACATAAATATATAAAACAAAATTTGTGTGTTACAGAAAGAGACCGTTTGTTGCACATCGCTATAAAATATGGTGATGTGCAAAAAACGGTTTAATTCTGTAACACACGAATTTTGTTTTATATATTTGTATATGTGTGTTTGAAAAAAAAATGTATTTTACTTTTATCAAACACTAATACTATATAAAATTTTATTTTCGTACTCTGTAACACACAAACCTTGTTTTATATATGTATTCGCGTGTATTTGAAATGTCTCTTAGTTTTATCAAATGCTAAAAGTATGTCAAATTTTATTTATGTGCTGTTCGTGACATCATCCTCTCCATTCTCATTATTCTTCGCTTCTTCCTCCTCCTTACTTCTCATGATGAAGACATTATCACTACTATTTACGACGATCGTCTTCTTCTTGAACTTGAATTGGATATTCAACTTCCCTTTGGAAGTAATATGTGAAATACTAAATAACGGTATTTCGGAAATTTTCGTAAAAAAAGTGAATATTCGACAACTGTCTAATTAACATGCATATGGTTTTATTCTAGATGTAACCATAGAGGAAACCATATCAACACTTACTGAAATGTTAAATGTTCCCGTTTACGACAAGGAGAAAACATATGCATCGGACAAAGATCATTTCTTGCTCCTTATACTTGTGTGGAAAAAATATGAATCACGGAACCTATAAACAATAGTTCTAAAATTTTACAAATACGCAATATTACCCAACAAAAATTACTTAGATTCCTGGACGATTCATAAGCTTGAGTTTTCCTCTCATGTTTTAACATGTTATAGTAGCCGTTCTTACATCACTGATACATCTGTATAATAATAATACAATTTAATGAAAAGAATCGTGAAACACTTACTGTATATTCAATATGCATTTTTATGACTTTCAACCTAACATAAATAATATTAAAACAAACTTTTGCACATGTTAGCATCCTACCTGCTGACTATCTGTAACCTGCGTGCGATAATTATCCGCGCAGACCTGATACGCATCAATATGTGACATTTCAAAAACCGATGAACAGCTTGTTGATTGTACAACTTACCGACATTGTGAAAATTAAGGAAAATACAAATTATTTCTTCTCGGGACTCGTGATACAGGTCTTGAATCGCATCATCATTCTCTTCTTGGTAAGTTTGTTCTAATTGGTTAGAAGAGGCGCGGTATGTCCCCACTCTACCGCAGTAGTATTGCTTTTCTACTTGCCTTGTTGGTTACAGTAATCACTTATATCAGGAGCATACTCCCTCAAAAATACATTTTACCTTCTATAAGAACAGAAAAATATTGTAAAATGCCACAAATAACCTTACTTATGGACATGATTCAAGCAAACTTTACCTGTCTCTCTTTACTTGTTTTTCTTTACCGGAAAACGCACCTTCACACACAACTCCCGAAGTAATACGTACATACATTATATTGAATATCCCTGTGCAAAGAGAGGAGGAAAAAAGTGGCATTATATAAAATTTGCATCTCAACTTCTTTGATAAACTTAATACGCATCCCTGTCGTGTAAAGAAAACAAATGTGATATGGCTGTGAACATCCCTCCTAAATTTTGTTCAAGTGACTGATTGTTGTTGTTGAGGCGAAAACTGTTAAACTATTGCCATCTTTGAGAAAACAAAACATATAAATAATGGCTTTTGGTAATTGTAAATACATTGTAGCGTGGTAAAAGTGTAGGGGCACCGACACTTACCCTACTACAGGAGCTGACGAGTGATCCTCGGACCGTAGAGAAGATGTGGGCATGGGCATGGGGAAAAGCCGGCCATTTCTACCTCCAACAGGAGTGGACATAAAAACTGTTCATGTGCACGGCTTTATTCACGAAGCACTACTGCTACTACAGCCTCGAAATCACAGATGAGGCACGGGAAGACATTGGCAACAAGGTAGCACCGCAGTATATCAGAAAATATCACAGCACAGGAAAATCAGGAAATCAGAAGTTTTCCCCAGCCCACACTCACACCTCTTCACAGTCAAGGTCACCCGCAAACTGCCCTCTGTGGCGTCACGGCAGGGGTTGCCAAGCACCCAATTTGTAAGAGGTTTAAGTGTGGGTTAAATGCACTCCTCTCGGACCCAAAATTTATAAAACAATCTTCTGGAGGTGGGCCGTTTAGAAAAAGGGCAAGGACTTGCCAAAAGGGCGTCAGAAAGGCATTAAAAAGAAAAGCGAACACCCCAAGTGGGCAACACAACCACCCGTTCGCATAAGCGAATCCATGAATCCGGGCGCGTTCGTGTAACTAAAAATACGTAACTACAACATTTTTCTCTATTTTATCAAAACAAGGGACATCAGTGAAAGGACTTTTGTAAGATATGAAACAGTTTAAGGGTAAACTAAAACAATTCGCTTGTCATACGATTTATAATAACACTGCACATTACATCATAATTCTGTGTGCATAGGACAAAGACGAATTCGCCTAAAGGCGGGAATTTCGAACCAAGAGAAAATTTACCCCGAGTGAGTAAAAATGTACATGACAACTTCGATGCGATAAGTCTTACCACGTGAATATTCAAAATGATAATGCATGATGACTTATTTTCTTCTAAAACCAAGTAATCAATTGCTATATATATTTTTGTCTTACAAAATATAAGATAAATACAGGTGCTTACATTTTCTTACCATGCGTCTGCATTAGGCGTTCCCTTTTTATACATGACATGAATAGGGTATATGACGTGCATTGGAGGGAGTAATTTATAGAGAGGGGGTGGGGGGGAACCAAGGCGATATTTTCACTCATTTTGTTCTAAATGGTAAGTAAAAAAAGAAAAAAAAGCATTCGTTTTGTAAAGAAAAAAGAGAAAATTTGATCCGAGAGAGTAAAAGTATACATGATACCTTTGAAGCGATTGGTCTTACAATGCGATTATTCAAAATGATAATGCATGATGACTTTTTTTTTTTCTTAAACCAAGTTATCAGTTTGTATATACATATTCAGTTTGCAAAATTTAAAATGATACAGGTCCTTACATATTCTTGCTATGCGTCTGCACTATGCATTCCCTTATAATGTCTTACAAAAGGGGTATATGAAGCGTATTGGAGGGGGATAAATTATAGAAGGTTCTCATTTCGAAACGTAAGACGCGTTATTTTTTTTTGGGGGGGGAGCGAGAAATGCGACCACGTTATGGTTTAGCGTCGATTGCTCCGTCTTGCTGAATTTGTTAAAAACAACCCCAACATACAGCTTGCTATAAAAGTAAATTAACAATCGCAATATCAAAAGACATATTCATTTTCGTAGTTGGAGATAGGAGTAATCGTTAATTGCTTACAATTGTGACTGTAACTGTAGCAAGTTTCTTCCATAGGTAGTTTGAAGATTTTAGTTTTCCTCTCGAGGTAAATTGAAAATTTGGTAACGAAACCAAACCAAGATATCTAACGAAGATGATAAAAGATATCATCTCCATAGCAATAGCAGTACTACTGTCGGATATTTTCATCCCGACTTTGAAAGATGATGATGAGGTGGAGGATAGGTTGATGATTGGTGATAATGATGGCGATGATGTGGATGATGGTGAATAAGAAATTCTGTGGTGTAGTCGGAAACGATAACTGGAGAAACTATTTCCTAGAGAGAGCAGAGGGAGCAAAACCCTCCCGCAAAAGAAGGGGAAAGGGAAATACTCCAGAATAGCGAAAGAGACATTGTCAATGATTCATGATTCCTGTTTTGAAATTAAGGTAATCAGTTGTATGTAACCAGTGTAGTTTTAAGATACACATTGTATTTTATTATTGTTGTTACTAGTATAACTAGTAGTTTACCTAATGCTATGTTATTTTTTTTTTATTAATGGTTGGCATGTGTGCAATGTTATTTATTTTTTTATCCATGGATATGCGCACGCACACAGTGCCATCTTTATAAAAGAAATAGCACTCGTCGTTTTAGTTGTCCTCCATACATTATAGATAAATATATCATTAACACTTTATTGTGTTATCTTCTTTAAGAAAAACAATATATAGTAATTCTATTTAAAAAATAACGACACTATGCAAGCAAGGTTTATGTGTGTCATATAAAAATAATTACCTATTTTTACGCAAGGAAATTTGAGAAAATATGTTCATGTAATAATTCAGGTAAGGTCGATAAAATTTGTAAACCTCTTATTTGAATGTTCATCCCAACAAAGGAGGTTTCAGTAACAATTCTAATGTATCATGTTTGAAAAAAAACTAAGTCTTCTCTTTCCTATGATCATACATCTGTCTGGGGATGAGAAAACAATTGCGTGAAAAGTTTGTTATCCCCCTTACACCATAAATAAATGTAGCTTCAATAACACAACTTTTTTGTTATCTCAAAAAAAAAAAAAAAACGAATTATTTGCTGTTTTTTTATACTACCAATGAAGAGATATTACTGTGGTCAAATTTTATAAAAATCCTTGTTTCTTCGCAAGGAATCTCCGCGCTTCATATGGCTAAAAGGGTTACCAAATCTGAATCAAGCTGTCTATATATAGTTAGTGTCTTGTGAATTCATGTTATATCTATATGATAATTATGATCATAATAACTTTTATTTCCCTCGCGGTATATTTACCATTTGGGATTAGGCGAGGGGGGATGTATGAGTGGAAGAAAGGGGAGGTCCCTGCCAACACGTTATGGCATATTTGATAGGGAGTGCAGACCATGAGCAACCGAAACGAACGTGTGTTTGAAAGGATGTAATACAAGGTTTAGTAATGTAATGGTCACACAGGCTGAGCGTTAGAGTAAATCAAGGGTGGCGATTGCTGAAAAAAGTTAAAGTCACTAACGCCGGCTTTCTTCACCAAAATGACCCCAACACCAAAGCACCACAGTATAACCACCAGCGAATCACTGCCGCAACACGAATTGAAAGTAGCGCAAGCCAGCGAAAACTCCTAAGGGGGGCAGTAAACAATCAGTTTGAAATCCAGTCCACCGATTGGTAATCTAACCATCTGTAACCTTCTCGACAAAAAAGACCGATGTAAACATCGGATGTAATAAAAATAATTAATAAAAAACTAACGGACTTAAAAAACAGACTAAGGCTTCAACAATTTACCCAATCTTCATAACCCCGGTAATGTCTATATTACCTACCTACATCATTACCTACAAGTATACGGGAAGAAAAGGAAGTTAAATGCATGTATTTGTGATTAAACTTCTATGCAAGGATACGCCCGTCTGCATATAGTTATACACGTAGGGCTTGAGGAAATGAACAATTTCTATAGATTGTGTTATGAATTGTAAAATTTGATTAATTTAAGGTAGCGACACTTTGAAAAACATTGTATTGCTCCTTGAGGGTGATTAGCAAAACATACATGGGTCGGCAAGTGTGAGGGGGATGGGTGGTGATGACCCTGGTTGCATAAGCACAATCGTGAAGGGCGAATATTTTAGTGTTGCAACGTAGCGGTGTAGGAGAAGAGAAAAGTTATTTTTTCACTTTGCATGTTCACCATTGAACTTCGCCGAGAGGCATTATAGGATATCACCGCGCCCTGTACAAACATAATATTACTGCGTGAGAGCGGGAGACGTTCCGCGCTTCTTCTAACCAATTAGAACAACAAATTTACCAACAAGAGGATGATGATACGATTCAAGACCTGTAGCTCGAGTCCCGAGAAGAAATAATTCGTATTTTCCTTAATTTTCACAATCAGCGAGCAGTTCATCGGTTTTTGAAATATCATACATCTGTTGACATAGTATTTGATATAATAAAAAAAAACTTTTTTTTTTCAAACACACACGCGCACACATATATAAAACAAGGATCTTGTGTTACAGAATGAGATCGTTTGTTCACCATAAAGTCATGAACTTACCGGAAAGTCGGGTAACAAAAACATTTGAATGGGGTAATCAAACAAGGGGAAATGTTAGTTGAACTTTTGTCTCGCCTCAACAATGTTAAAAGGAGACTGGATGGAGAATAGCGATAATAATATAGTGACAATAAATCAAGATATATTTAATCCAACATCAACAATTTTATGAGATTGTACAATATAAATCGAAAAGAGGATAACAATTAGTGAAGAGATGGTAAACATAGAAAATAGACTTTGTTAAATGGATCTGAATCCTTGATTCGTGTTTTATACACGGCGAAATACTAACACACAGTATAATCTTATTATCTAGTTTTATTAACCATCTCAAGATTTAAATCAGAAATACGTTAGCGAGAAAGTATAGGGCCGTAATGTGTTTTCCCCAGATAAAATCCTTGCAAACTACAACGCGGGTCTTGCAGAGTGCAATTTACAGACAGGATAGCTGCTGTATTAACTTTTTCCATTCTATACGGTTAATTTATCCATAAAGTCATTTCCTTGTTCCATTTAATTAGCATTTCTTTGTATAAAATCATGTCCATACTTCTTTTAAAATCAAATAAAACAATAAAAAAGTAAAAGAAACAAACCAAGGATAAAACGAAACCAAAGAATAAAAAGGAAAACCTGAGATCCCCTCAGTCTGTATATTCTCAAAAGTTACAATGCACATAACACATCCTTACTGGCCTCTTTACAAAAGATGAATATACTTATCTCTCTTTGTAGAAAAGGAAGGCAAAAACAGAGGAGACGTCCAGTGAGGCCGGGCCAAAGGGCCGAGCGCTCAGTGAGCAGCACTGAACTGACGAGCCAACAACCCAAGAGAGAGAATCTAGCGCAAAACAAGCTCTTTATATAGGGTCTTATAAAATGTGTAAATAATAAAGATGAATGAAAATAAAATAAAAGGCCGTGGAAAAGAAGCTAATATAAATAGAACATAAAAATACGACAAAAAACTCTAGGGATGCAGAACTGCAGCTGGCTACCGCCGATGCCCATAGATGGTGCTGGTGCTGGCTAGAAAAGAGGGGACTCGCCTAGTCTGGACTCTTGCTTAGTGGGGGTACCTCGCGTCCACTCCAACTCAAACCTGCTCGCGGGTAGGCTCATCCACCCCTCATGTCACTGATTTGTATATTTCATGTGCAAACATGTTGCAATACGATTGATTGTTCGATGACTTCTAGAAGCTTTAGAAGGCTCATACCTGGTCACTTGTTCATTCGCTCACACTTCCGTTACTTCGCATGTAGACATACACACTCACTCTCTCTCTTGTACCGGACCTCGTATCCAACCGAAACTAACCCTTACGCTTTTTTATTCCATGTGTATACATCTCCATTCACGAGAAAGAAAGATAAAGAAATGGAAAAGAGACAGTTGAGGTAGAACGCAAGTCAGCAGGGGGGGAGTGGGGGAGGAGGAATAGATAGAAAGGGAAAGGAGGAGGAGGATAAAGGAGGCGGGGGGGGGGGGGATGCGGGAAGCTGGTAGGTAGACAGGTAGGAAGGTGGGTGAGGTAAGAGATGGGTGAGAAGAGAGGAGTAGGGAGTAGGGATAAAGGAACGAGGAGGGAAAGAGACAATTGGAGGGCAGGTAGGTAGGCGATGGGGGAGCATGATGAGGGGGGAGGGGTGAAAGGGAAACGGAAATGGAGGGAAGGGGGAAGGGAGGGAGGGGAAGAGAGGGAGAGGGAGGGAAGGAAGGGGGACAGGGAAAAGGAAACGAGGGAAGGTGGAGGGACAGGAAGATGGAGGTGAAGGAGGGAAACGAAGATGGAGGGAAACGAGGGAAACGAAGATGGAGGGTAAGGTGGGAATAGAATGATGTCTTAAGTAAGGAATACTCAAAAATATCATAGCCTCCCCTACATGATATCCATTTTCCCTTATAGACAGCAGTTGGATAAATTTGACAATACCAAATTCATCCAGTTTGTGACACAAACGTGGATAGATTTGGCATATCCATTTACGTTCCTATTACCAAATCCCTGAAGGCCATCTACGTACATGACCCAAAGCTGGATAAATTTGACAATGCCAAATTCATCCTTTTTGGACCGCCACAAAAGTGGAAGGATTTGGCAGAAAACATACTACTTACATACATACATTACATGCATACATTATATATATATACATATATATATATATATATATATATATATATATATATATATATATATATATATATATATTTATATTTACATATATATACATATATATACATACATACATATATATATATATATATATATATATATATATATATATATATATATATATATATATATATATATGTATATGTATGTATGTATGTATATATATATATATATATATATATATATATATATATATATATATATATATATATATATATATATATATATATACATATATACATATATATACATATATATATATATATATATATATATATATATATATATATATATATATATATATATATATATATATGAATATATATATATATACTATATATATATATATATATATATATATATATATATATATATATATGTATGTATATGAAAGATGAAATAATGCACTAACGCATTGATATCATGAATATATAACCTCTCCGATAGGGATTCAAACCCCCATCGCCAGTGCATGAGACCGTCTTACAAGTCTCTTGCAATGGCGGTGGGGTTTCGCATCGCTGTTGGAGAAGTTTATATTTGTATATGTATATATATATATATATATATATATATATATATATATATATATATATATATATATGTATGTATGTATATGCGTCACATATGCATATATATTTATGTATGTACATACATGTACATATGTATGTATATATACACACATATATATATATATATATATATATATATATATATATATATATATATATATATGTATGTATACATATATACACGCACGCACATATGCACACACACACACACACACACACACACACACACACACACACACACACATATATATATATATATATATATATATATATATATATATATATATATATATATATACATATATATATATATATATGTATATATGCATGTATGCATAAATTTATATTTTATATCATATTTATATTTGTATATAGTTATATATATAAAATATATATGTATGTATATTTTTTATATGGGTGGGTGCTTCATGCATAGGGTGGTGTGAAGCGATGGTGTGGTAGCCTAGATAGTGTTTAGTGCTTGCATGCCTTCTCACTTGCAGCTGCCACCGCTGGCTAGCCTTGTGCGAAAAAGGGAGCAGCGCTGCATAAGTCTCTCCTGCCATTTCATAGCCTCAACATCATCGAGACTTCTGCAGTGCCTCCTCATGGCCTCCCATGGAAACTGGTACCTTGCGGTCCCAGGCTGAACTGTAGGGGATCTCGGAGCAGCAGGAGGCCCCAGAGGTACAGGGTCATGGCCCACCGGCGTGTGGACACGCCCTGGCCCTATACTAACTCCTGCCACTAAGCCCCCTGGGGTCAATGGGAGGCTCGAGGGAGGTGGGCCTTGCCAGTCCTTCTCCCCCCAGAGAATAACCCACTGGCAGTGTTACACTTAATTGTAAATGCTGGGGGGAGGGGTAATGTCCCTCCTACCCAGCGAGAGAGGCGGGCTGCGGGCCCCGTTGGGAGGGTGGCTGCTGGGGCGCAGAATAGGAATGGGAACTCCTCGTCCTGCCTGCGTCCTGGCAGCCGCCAGCCCAATATGAAGCTTGTGGGGCAAAGCCCTAGGGATGAAGGTGGATGAAGGGTCCCGCAGCCTGCCGCCTTTTATGTGGGGCAGCGTCGGTGGGGGTGGCAGAGGTGGCATCCACCCGGAGCAACTACCCGAGGGTTAACCTCAGGCGGGAAGTCTTTACGTCAGGAAGATCGGTTACCCCTGCTATCGAGGGAACTGGGGAGGCTGAGAGTGGGGGTGGCTGCTCTCTCAGAGGTGAGAAGACCTGGCAGCGGCACGACCAGTGAAGGTGGCTACACCTATTACTGGTCAGGCCGCAGCCATGGTCACCATCTCCAGGGAGTAGCCATAGCTGTCTCTGGTAGGTTCCAGCCCTCGGTGGTAGAGGTCACTCCAGTCGGTGAGCGTATAATGGTAATGAGACTGTGTACGCTCCTACCGATGTTTGTAAACTTGATGTGAAAGAGATGTTCTACACCAAACTTGTATCCGTGGCAGACATTTGTCCCCAGCGTGATATTCGTATTGTTCTGGGTGACTTCAATGCGGTATCTGACTGTGATCAAGCTGGTTGTGAGATGTCTATTGGTCCTCATGGTTCGGGAGTTGATACCGGCAGCGAGAATTCCCTCCTTTTCCGGGATTTTGCTAGATCCCAGAAATTGAGGATTTATGGCTCCTGGTACCAGCGCCCAGACCTACATCATTGGACATGGTACAGCGATGCGGGTAATGCAACCAAGGAGATCGACCACATTCTCATTAGCACTCATTGGAGGATCCTCTAGAACTGCAGGGTGTACAGGAGTGTTGAGTTCTGTGGTACTGACCATAGATTGGTTGTGGCTACCCTCCTGGTACACTTCAAAACTCCCCAGCGGTCCAATGACCACCCTAGAGTGTTTCATCTGGACAGGCTGAAGGAGAGGGAGTGTGCTCGGAGGTTTGCTGAGACAATCTCTGATCGGTTCACAGCGCTTGACAACCTGACAGACCCTGTACTTCTGTGGGACACCTTCAAGCGTGAAACGCTTGATGCAGCCCAAGAATCGATCGGAGAACGCCCGAGAGCAAGACAGAATTCAATCTCTCAGGAGACACTGGAAGCCACTGATGCTTGCCGTGCGGCTCGTCTAGCACGGGATCGAGATTTGCACCGTTCTCAGGTGCGCAGAACTCGGTCTCTGTTAAGAAGGGACAAGGAACAATTTATTAGGAATCTTGCTGAGGAGGTTGAAGGCCATTTCTTAGTAAATGGCCTTCGTCCTGCATACCAAGCCCTGAGAAAACTGAACTCCAAGCCCTCTTCACAGGTGACTGCAGTTTGCTTAGTGGGTGTCCAGATTGTTTCAGATCCTGTTGCGCTGAGGGAGCGTTGGATTGAATACTTTGAGCAGTTGTATCAGGTTGACCCTCCAACAGTTAACTTGGATGTGGGTAGTGCCGTGATTCTGCTGCCGGACCCACCCATTAGCGAGGACCCTCCCTCCCTAGCTGAGGTTAGGGAGGCGATCTCCAAGCTGAAGAGTGGTAAAGCAGCGGGTATTTGCGGCATCCCAGCTGAACAGTTAAAGGCTGGTGGTGAACCTATGGCTCGGGAATTCCATGCTGTCCTGGCTGCCATTTGGCAGTCCGATACTGTTCCCTCTAACCTGTTGAGGGGTGTGGTCATCCCTCTCTGGAAGGGGAAGGGGGAACGATGGGACTGCAGCAATCACCGCGGCATCACACTGCTCAGTGTACCAGGCAAGGTTCTCGCCCGCATCCTTCTGAGGCGTATCAGAGACCATCTACTAAGGCATCAGAGGCCAGAGCAATCCGGATTCACTCTTGGTAAGTCAACCATAGACCGTATCCTTGTGTGTTGAGTCATTGTAGAGCGTCGTCGTGAGTTCGGACGTGGGTTGCTTGCAGCCTACATTGACTTCAAGAAGGCGTTTGATACAGTACATCGGGAATAACTCTGAGAGATCCTGAGACTGAGAGGAATTCCAACAAGGATTATTGAACTAATAGCAAACCTATATACTAGTACTGAAAGTGCTGTAAAGTGTGGTGGGGGCCTGTCGAGCTTCTTTCCTGTCAGTTCAGGAGTGAGGCAAGGCTGTGTTCTTGCACTAACCCTTTACAACACTTGCATGGACTGGATACTAGGCAGAGTTACTGTTCAAAGTCATTGTGGAGCAACACTGAGTAATATTAAGGTTACAGACCTTGATTTTGCCGATGATGTTGCAATTCTATCTGAGTCTTTGGAAACCTTAGTGGTGGCCCTCGATGCATTTAGTAATGAAGCGAAGCCCTTGGGTCTAGAGGTCTCCTGGACCAAGACCAAGATCCAGGACTTTGGGGACTTGCTAGGTGAACCTGTTCAGTCGGTACGTGCTTGCGCCGAGGACATTGAAGTCACAGAGAGCTTTACATACCTTGGTAGTGCAGTTCATAACTCAGCAGACGGATTGGCCTGGCAGCAGGGGTCATGAACTCTCTCAACAAGAGTATTTGGAGATGCCGGTACCTGTGCAGAAGGACCAAGCTACGGGTTTTCAAGGCCCTGATAGTGCCAGTTTTGCTCTATGGTAGTGAAACCTGGACATTATCCAGTGCACTGGAGTCTCGTCTTGACGCCTTTTGTAATAGGTTCTTGCGCCAGATCATGGGGTACTGTTGGCGGGACCA
>NC_091560.1:18769211-18773848 GCF_042767895.1 Penaeus vannamei
TCGTCGGTCGGCTGCGTACCCGGGTCATCCATTCGCAGAGTTGTTTGCCGAAGGTCCCTGGTTTGAAGTTACTGGCTGTGACAAGGAAATCTGCAGGGAAAGCGAGCATTGTTCCTTTGACCATTTCCGCGGCGGTGCACTGCAGGTCCTCTTTGAAGGATGTCCGGATGTTAAGGAGGATGTGGGGGAGTTGGTCGACCCACCTTCTCTTGAAGGAGGAGGATGTCATGGCCTGCTTCATATGCCGGTGGAGTCGCTCGACCATGCCGTTGGCGCAGGGGTGGTAGACGGTCGTCCTGATTCTCTTGGAACCGAGTAATACCATCAGCTGGCGCCGGAGTTCCGACTCGAACTGGGCGCCACGGTCGGTAGTGACGGTGTGCGGCGTGCCGAAGCGGGAGGTCCAGGTGTTGAGGAAGGTCCTGGCGACCGTCGCTACGGTGATGTCACGGATGGGCGTGGCCTCGGGCCATCTGGTGAAGCGGTCGATCATCGTCAGGATGTACCTGTAACCATCATCCATGGGCAGGGGTCCCACTATATCGATATGGATGTGTTGGAACCTTTCATCTGGAATAGGAAACGTCTGGAGGGGATATTTGGTATGTGTAGGTCCTCTGGCATTCAATGCACAAGCGGCACCACTGTTGGACGTCTTTGTTGATGCCGGGCCAGATGACTTTGCCGCGGATGAGATGTTGGGTGGCCCAGATGCCTCAATGCTGGTGGTATGCGTCAAAGAATCGCCGGCGGAGGGAAGGCGGGATGTATGGCCGCGGGTAGCCGAGGGAGACATCACAGAGAAGGTCGTCGCGGGAGTTTGGGATCTTGACTTTCTCAAGGTTAAGGGAAGTCTGGCCCTCTATGAGCGGAGTCATGGATGCGTCCTGGCGCTGTTCGCTGCTGACCCGGTGGTAATCCACTGCGTTGTCGGCGAGGGTCGCTGCAGATATGGATATCCTTGACAAAGCGTTGGCGGCCTTGTTGTTGGAGCCCCGGATGTGTCTGATGTCCGTAGTGAACTGAGAGATGTAATCCAGGTGGCGCTCCTCACGAGGGGATTGGCGGCGGGTCCTTGAGTGCAGGGCGAAGGTGAAGAGTTTGTGATCAGTCAGGATATGGAAATCATTTGCTTCCACATATGACTGAAAATGCCTCACCACGGATTGAGCTGCCAGGAGCTCCCTACCAAATGCGCTGTACCGCGACTGGCGTGGCGACAAAGTCAGCGAATAAAAAGCACGAGGTTGCCATTGCTTACCCCAATATTGCTGGAGGACCGCACCGATGGCCGTGTCGGAGGCATCGACCGGTATGCTGAGTGGAGCCTCAGACAGGGGATGGTTGAGCAAGGTGGCAGAGGCCAAGGCTTCTTTACAGACTTTGAAGAATTCGTTGGTCAGGGACGTCCATTTTATTTGGGTGTTTCTGCTGGCCCTGTTGGGTGTGATAAGGGGTTGGAAGAGCTGGGCACACTTGGGGACGAATCTCCTGTAGAATTTGAACATCCCCAGTTGGTTCTCTGTTGCGGGCTTGGGGAACTTCCTCATGGCGGTAACTTTCTGCGCTGGGGTGATGCCTTGAGGTGTTACAGTATGGCCTAGGAAAGAGAGAGAAGCCACATTGAAGAGACACTTTCTCGGGTTGATCATGACCCCCGCCTCTTGCAGTCTGCCAAAGAGGCGCTGGCGAAGAGGATGTCAATGTAGGCGAAAACCCCCTCAAGGCTGCGAGTCATGTCGTTGATAAACCGCTGGAAGGTCTGATCGGCGTTGTGGAGACGCAAGGGCATCCTGAGGAACTCGAACAGGCCGAAAGGTGTAATGACGGCCGTCTTGGGGATGTCCTCCTCAGCGATCGGGATTTGATGGTAGGCCCGCACGAGGTCGATCCTGGAAAAGACCGTACAGCCAGACAGCTCGTGGGAGGAGTGCAGGTGCAGCAGGGGGTATCAGGGTGATCGTGCTGAGGTGACGGTAATCCCCGCATGGGCGCCAGTCACCGTCCTTCTTCACCAGATGCAGAGGGGCTGCCCATTGGCTGCTGGAAGGGCGAATGATCCCCAACTGCATCATGTGGTCGAACTCCGCCTTGGCACTGCAACATCTGTCGGGGGCGAGCGGACAGCAGCGAGAATGGGCAGGGGGACCATGGGTCACAATGTGGTGCCGGACCTCGTACTGTGGTTGGGTGGACCAGTTGATCAGCTTGGTCAGGGCCGGGAATTCTCGCAGGATGTTCTTGAAGGCGCAGGTCCTGGGAAGCACTGTATATGTTAAGGGAGTACTTACCAGCCCTGCAGCAGCGTGCATGCGGGCCCCGGATTGGTGGATCAGCCGTCAGATCGACCGTCAGACCATAGTGTGCCAAGAAGTTGGCGCCGATGATGGGTTGAGGGACGTCGGCGACGAGCAAGATCCACTGGAATCGTTGGGCGGGCTCACCTTCCAGCGAGAGGGTCCTCGAACGCTCGCCGTAGGTGTTGATGGGCGATGTGTTGGCAGCTTCCAGAGTGTGAGAGGAGGGAAAGCGTTTATCACTGTAAGAGGCCAGGAGGAGGTTGACCTCGGCCCCTGTGTCGACGAGGAAACGTATGGAAGAGGAAGCATCTCGGATATACAATAAATGCCTTCGAGGTCCGCGAAAGACAGGCGCGCCCAGGTTCCGCGGTACCCTTCAAACTTTGTACGGCGGTGAAGGAACACGGAAGCGAGGCTGGTGGTTGGGCAGTAGAGAGCGCCTGAAGTCCCGTTCACTGTGTGGCGGCAAAGGGGTGCGAAAGTGAGGCCGGAAGTGAGAGCGTTCCTGGGTGGATATCTTCTGCACAGCCTTGGATAGCTTGGTGATGTGGGCTGCAAGGGATCCCAACATCACGGCGGAGGTAGTGGTTGCGGCAGACACTGTTGCTATTGATGGTGTGGTTGCCCTAGCCGCGAGCATCGCATCGGTTTTTTGGGCAAGTTGCTCCAATGGGGCGTCTAACACCAGCAGGATTTGCTGGATATCAGCGGGCAGCTGCTTGAGGAAGAAGGAGCGCATGACATCTGGTGGGAGCGTCGTGCTGGTGCGGGTGAGGAGGCGCTGGAAGTGGTGAAGAATTTCTGTGGGGGTACGGCTGTCCACGGTGTCAGACGAGAGGAAGCAGCTTAATGCGGTCAGAGGGTTAGGTGCTGCTCGCCTAAGAATGGCCTCCTTAAGCTCGTCGTAAGTGGTGTACCGATATGGAGGTCGCCGACAGTCAGGAGTTCTGGCGGGAGGTTAGTGACCAGCATGCGGAATTTGGTGGTCTGGGTGGTGATATTCCTGAAGAATTCCTGATCCACTTGAAAAAAAAAAACATTCCATAAGGCTGGCCAGAGAGCAGATTGGAAGCGACTTGTGCGTGGCTGACATTGTGTAACTTGGTTCACTCCAAGGGTCACCAGTGTAGAGGTTAAGAAACCAAACTCGATTTTATCTCTTTATTGTTGAGGAGCCAAGTACAAGTAATGTCAGGTCATAGGTCGAGCGGCGAATGATGACTCCGGCTCAGGTCCGGCTGCTTAAGAACCTGACTGGCGATGTAAGCTCGGCTAGTATGGGCGGTCCCGAAGCAGGAGTCGGCCAATCACAGGTCAGGTGTGATTCTGGATTGATGGCCAATCAGGAACCGCTACAATATATACATATATATATATATATATATATATTATATACAGATATAAATGTATATAAAATATACAAATATTTATATACATATAAATACATACATATGAATATATACATACCATTACATATATATATATATATATATATATATATATATATATATATATATATGTGTGTGTGTGTGTGTGTGTGTGTGTGTGTGTGTGTATGTATGTATGTATCTATATATTTACACCAGAGGTTCTCAATCTTTATTGGTTAGTGGCGCACTAATGACATAGCCTGGGCTTTGACGGTGCACTAACTATACAGTGAGTGCAATATATGTATAAGCCTGCTACATATTCCACTGACACAAAGGTACACATTACGCTTAGGGCTAGCCATAATATTACGAGTATGAGTGCACGCGTGTAATTATTACAAAGGTGAAGTAATACCGTAATAATAATAAAAATAGTAATAATGATGATAATAATAATGATGATGATAATACATATTATTTATTATTGTTATTATTATTACCAACACTACTATTGTTGTTTCTATTATCATATGTATGATGCAAACCACAAATTCAAGACATACCTAGGTATCCATTAAATTTTCGTACCGCACTTGAGGGATGGTCGCGGCGTGCCGCGACCACACACACACACACACACACACACATACACACACACACACACACACACACACACACACACACACACACACACACCCACACCCACACATACACATATATATATATATATATATATATATATATATATATATATATATATATATATATATATATATACAGTCAAATCTGCATGAGTGGTAATGTTTGCATTGTAGCCACCTGCCCAAAGTGGTCAATTTTGTCGGTCCCTTGGATTTACCCCATTGACCTAAACATTAGTCAATAGCGGTCAACCGTCTCGGCCGGCCGTTCTTACTTGAATATAACAGTGGCCGTATCGTTAGTAAAGCCATTATTTGAATGT
>NC_091560.1:18774348-18779348 GCF_042767895.1 Penaeus vannamei
GATCCTGGCTGCTTCGTTTTGTATTATTTCCAGTTTTTCTTTTAATGTTGTACTGGAAGCAATGAAGGCGACAGATGCATAGTCAAAAACAGGACGGACAGCATGTACATAGAATGATCTTAATACTTTGTGTCCTGCTCCCATGTGTCTCCCTCTCATGACTTTCATGACTGACAGTCTTTCCTTGGTTCTGTCAAGCAGGTATTGGATCTCCTTTTTTGAAAGCGAATGTGTGTCCTATCCATATACCAAGGTATAGGTAGTCCTTAACCCATTTCAGATCCATACCCTGCACAGTGAGTTTTTTGTTTCTGACATTAGTTCTTAGAGCCATTGCTTTGGATTTTCAGACACCAGTTTCAGACAAAGCTGAGCTCTAGTTAGACAGTGATTGCCAGAGGTTATGATTGCCAAATCATCAGCATTAGAGATGATCCTGCATCCCTCTGGCAGGTGAATGTCGAGTATGTTGGACATGAACAGGGTTGGACTGAGAAGCCCTCCCTGAGGAGTTCCATTTTCAAGTGGTATGTGCTGTGAGAGGTGGCATTGAAATCTGACATTTGCTGATCTATTTTTAAAATAATCAGCTATCCAGGCCAAGAGTCTGCCTTTCACTCCTTTGTGGATTAGGGTCTCTTGAATGGCAAGCAGGCTTGCCAATTCAAAAGCCTTCTCCAGGTGTAGGAAGACAACCACGGCGGGTGAGGTGCAAATTGTGCTTAAGAGTGTGGAAATGCTGTGTGCAGTGCTCTTACCCCTTGTGAACCCGTGCAGGTGTTCATAAGGGGGTCCCGTCTTCCATTGGAGCCTGTTGAGTACCATCTTCTCAGCTGTTTTACCCAGGCAGCTGAGAAGAGAGATGGGACGGTACTTGCCATGCTCCTTTGGTTTTGGGATGGGAACTATTGTGGCTTTTTTCCAGCTCTGGGGCACCGTGGCGGTTTGCCAGGTTTTGTTGATAACCTGCAAGAATGCAAGTTCTCCTGCCAGACCTAAATGCGAAATGATGGGGTGGGAGATCCCATCAGATCCCGGTGCTGATCCAGAGCTGGTTTTGTATGACTTTCTTAGTTCCCCAAAAGAGAACAAGGCATCTGCGTCATCGGATTCGAGTGCCTTGTCTCTGATGAGAGCAAGTCTTCCTGGATATAAGTTTTGTTGTTTTTCTCTCATCACTGGAGGCAGGTTGTTGTTGCTGGTTCTAGCTGAGAACTCAAGCACCAATCTGTTAGCCTCTGACTGTGGATCATGATTAGTGCATTTCGGGGCTTGGCGGCTTGTCGCTTGCCTGACCCGTTTCCGCAACTCTGTAAGGCTGATCTGGTTTCCAAAAGACTGGCACCATTCCAGCCATTTTTCCTGCCTTACTCTATTGGCAGTTTCCTTGGCATCCACAACAGCTTCCCTCAACAGGTCCAGATAGTTGGGAGTTCTTTGCCGTCAGATTTTTTTCTGCACATGCACCTGGTTTAAATCTAAGCTCTCACACAGTGATTTGCTGTATACATTATTTATTTTTAATGGACCCCCAGGCAGTTGAATCTCAACAGCAAGAGAGATTCAGCTGCCTGGGGGTCCATTAAGAATAAATAGGTCACAGGTCGAGTGGCGAATGATGACTCTGGCTCAGGTCCGGCTGCTTAAGAACCTGACCGGCGATCTAAGCTCGGCCAGTATGGGCGGCCCCGAAGCAGGAGTCGGCCAATCACAGGTCAGGTGCGGTTCTGGATTGATGGCCAATCAGGAACCGCTACAGCACTACCCCTATAATTTCGCGGTCGCGAAACGGACTTTGGTGATCCTGAAGGGCTGCTGCAGGTGTGCTTGTTTGACGCAGTCGACAGTCACGGTGTCTTCTCCTTTTGCGCAGTAGATGGTGATCGTCTTGTCACCTCTTCAGATGATCGGGAATGGACCCTTGTACAAAGGACAGAAAGGAGGTCTGGGATGTTTTCTCACGAAGACCTGAGAGCAATCCTGGAGTCCTGGGAGCATGTATATTTCCTGTTGTCGGGTGGGTCTCGTCGGTCGGCTGCGTACCCGGGTCATCCATTCGCAGAGTTGTTTGCCGAAGGTCCCTGGTTTGAAGTTACTGGCTGTGACAAGGAAATCTGCAGGGAAAGCGAGCATTGTTCCTTTGACCATTTCCGCGGCGGTGCACTGCAGGTCCTCTTTGAAGGATGTCCGGATGTTAAGGAGGATGTGGGGGAGTTGGTCGACCCACCTTCTCTTGAAGGAGGAGGATGTCATGGCCTGCTTCATATGCCGGTGGAGTCGCTCGACCATGCCGTTGGCGCAGGGGTGGTAGACGGTCGTCCTGATTCTCTTGGAACCGAGTAATACCATCAGCTGGCGCCGGAGTTCCGACTCGAACTGGGCGCCACGGTCGGTAGTGACGGTGTGCGGCGTGCCGAAGCGGGAGGTCCAGGTGTTGAGGAAGGTCCTGGCGACCGTCGCTACGGTGATGTCACGGATGGGCGTGGCCTCAGGCCATCTGGTGAAGCGGTCGATCATCGTCAGGATGTACCTGTAACCATCATCCATGGGCAGGGGTCCCACTATATCGATATGGATGTGTTGGAACCTTTCATCTGGAATAGGAAACGTCTGGAGGGGATATTTGGTATGTGTAGGTCCTCTGGCATTCAATGCACAAGCGGCACCACTGTTGGACGTCTTTGTTGATGCCGGGCCAGATGACTTTGCCGCGGATGAGATGTTGGGTGGCCCAGATGCCTCAATGCTGGTGGTATGCGTCAAAGAATCGCCGGCGGAGGGAAGGCGGGATGTATGGCCGCGGGTAGCCGAGGGAGACATCACAGAGAAGGTCGTCGCGGGAGTTTGGGATCTTGACTTTCTCAAGGTTAAGGGAAGTCTGGCCCTCTATGAGCGGAGTCATGGATGCGTCCTGGCGCTGTTCGCTGCTGACCCGGTGGTAATCCACTGCGTTGTCGGCGAGGGTCGCTGCAGATATGGATATCCTTGACAAAGCGTTGGCGGCCTTGTTGTTGGAGCCCCGGATGTGTCTGATGGCCGTAGTGAACTGAGGGATGTAATCCCGGTGGCCCTCCTCACGAGGGGATTGGCGGCGGGTCCTTGAGTGCAGGGCGAAGGTGAAGAGTTTGTGATCAGTCAGGATATGGAAATCATTTGCTTCCACATATGACTGAAAATGCCTCACCACGGATTGAGCTGCCAGGAGCTCCCTACCAAATGCGCTGTACCGCGACTGGCGTGGCGACAAAGTCTGCGAATAAAAAGCACGAGGTTGCCATTGCTTACCCCAATATTGCTGGAGGACCGCACCGATGGCCGTGTCGGAGGCGTCGACCGGTATGCTGAGTGGAGCCTCAGACAGGGGATGGTTGAGCAAGGTGGCAGAGGCCAAGGCTTCTTTACAGACTTTGAAGAATTCGTTGGTCAGGGACGTCCATTTTATTTGGGTGTTTCTGCTGGCCCTGTTGGGTGTGATAAGGGGTTGGAAGAGCTGGGCACACTTGGGGACGAATCTCCTGTAGAATTTGAACATCCCCAGTTGGTTCTCTGTTGCGGGCTTGGGGAACTTCCTCATGGCGGTAACTTTCTGCGCTGGGGTGATGCCTTGAGGTGTTACAGTATGGCCTAGGAAAGAGAGAGAAGCCACATTGAAGAGACACTTTCTCGGGTTGATCATGACCCCCGCCTCTTGCAGTCTGCCAAAGAGGCGCTGGCGAAGAGGATGTCAATGTAGGCGAAAACCCCCTCAAGGCCGCGAGTCATGTCGTTGATAAACCGCTGGAAGGTCTGATCGGCGTTGTGGAGACGCAAGGGCATCCTGAGGAACTCGAACAGGCCGAAAGGTGTAATGACGGCCGTCTTGGGGATGTCCTCCTCAGCGATCGGGATTTGATGGTAGGCCCGCACGAGGTCGATCCTGGAAAAGACCGTACAGCCAGACAGCTCGTGGGAGGAGTGCAGGTGCAGCAGGGGGTATCAGGGTGATCGTGCTGAGGTGACGGTAATCCCCGCATGGGCGCCAGTCACCGTCCTTCTTCACCAGATGCAGAGGGGCTGCCCATTGGCTGCTGGAAGGGCGAATGATCCCCAACTGCATCATGTGGTCGAACTCCGCCTTGGCACTGCAACATCTGTCGGGGGCGAGCGGACAGCAGCGAGAATGGGCAGGGGGACCATGGGTCACAATGTGGTGCCGGACCTCGTACTGTGGTTGGGTGGACCAGTTGATCAGCTTGGTCAGGGCCGGGAATTCTCGCAGGATGTTCTTGAAGGCGCAGGTCCTGGGAAGCACTGTATATGTTAAGGGAGTACTTACCAGCCCTGCAGCAGCGTGCATGCGGGCCCCGGATTGGTGGATCAGCCGTCAGATCGACCGTCAGACCATAGTGTGCCAAGAAGTTGGCGCCGATGATGGGTTGAGGGACGTCGGCGACGAGCAAGATCCACTGGAATCGTTGGGCGGGCTCACCTTCCAGCGAGAGGGTCCTCGAACGCTCGCCGTAGGTGTTGATGGGCGATGTGTTGGCAGCTTCCAGAGTGTGAGAGGAGGGAAAGCGTTTATCACTGTAAGAGGCCAGGAGGAGGTTGACCTCGGCCCCTGTGTCGACGAGGAAACGTATGGAAGAGGAAGCATCTCGGATATACAATAAATGCCTTCGAGGTCCGCGAAAGACAGGCGCGCCCAGGTTCCGCGGTACCCTTCAAACTTTGTACGGCGGTGAAGGAACACGGAAGCGAGGCTGGTGGTTGGGCAGTAGAGAGCGCCTGAAGTCCCGTTCACTGTGTGGCGGCAAAGGGGTGCGAAAGTGAGGCCGGAAGTGAGAGCGTTCCTGGGTGGATATCTTCTGCACAGCCTTGGATAGCTTGGTGATGTGGGCTGCAAGGGATCCCAACATCACGGCGGAGGTAGTGGTTGCGGCAGACACTGTTGCTATTGATGGTGTGGTTGCCCTAGCCGCGAGCATCGCGTCGGTTTTTTGGGCAAGTTGCTCCAATGGGGC
>NC_091560.1:18789348-18799348 GCF_042767895.1 Penaeus vannamei
TTGAGAAATAGTCAATTCAATCAAATCCTCTTTGAAGGAGGTTTTACTATGTGAAATCCTAGCAAAGGTATTCTAAGATCTATATCTAAACTTTCCTCATCACATCTTGATTTTGCTAGGCGGTCAGCATGATCATGCATGGAGACTCCAACACGCGATGGTATCCACACATAGCGTATATAATGGCCTCGTTCATTTGCACGATCCACGTTTATCCCGATGTCATTTGCAATATTTCTTGCGCCTTTGTTTAGTATGTCCAGAGACTGGAGAGCACTATGTGAATCGCTGAAAACTACCCGAGCCTTGATTTAAAAGATATTCGGTGGCTTTCCTGCCAACTCAAGTTTGCTTAATGCTAGCCCAGTCATGAACCCTCTTACAATTCTGGTGCTTCAAAATATTGTTTTTATATACGGCAAAAGCGCATCCTGCTCTAATCCCATACTGCAAGGATCCATCACTGTACCCTTCATATGCACTGGGCAGTTTCAGTCTCAAGATGCTCATTGATAATAGGTAATGTGTACAGCTGAAGTACAGCACTTAGGGCTGATATTTTCTACGGTGGAGCAAACGTCCATGTAGAGCCTAGTTGTGGGTATATTCAGCTGGAATAAGTGCTTACATTTTACTTGTGGCATGGAATTAAGTTTGGATCGATGTTGTCTTTTAAAGTTGGCTCCATTATTCTATGTTTTCGTTGTCTTCGGAACTCTGTACATTAGAGGGGTTCTCTTATTGCTTTGATACTAAATGTGGTGTTTATGTATAATATTCTTTCATAGACAGACCAAATTAAGTTCTGTTCTCATAATGACATGCCATCATTGTTTTAGGGGCACCGAAAATAATCCTCATGGCCAACTCTGTTTTCTTGAACAAAACTTGGTGCAATGCATGATCATCTATGACCGATCGTATGTATGACAGGTAAAAGAGTCTAACAATATTGACATTTGCCGACAAGTATCCTAATTGGCTTCAGCCACTGTGACAGCCTTCTTTTAACTCTGCATCATTAACAGTCACCCCGAAGTATTCATATTGGTGGCAAACATCTAGCTCAACGTCATTGACGTGAAACTTTGGCAGAGGAATTGTCTTTGGGTTAAGTGCCTTATGTTTTTTCAGTCGATATGATCAAGCCACACTCTAGCCCTTGCTGAAAGTACATCAAGAATCTGTTGCATTTTCTCCTCCGGATTTACTGCTAATATCATCGGCATGGCAAATAATGGAGTTATTGCCCTCAAGTGGTATATCACGTTGTAATCTATGTATTATGATGTTAAATGGCATGGGAGTAAGTACACCACCCCGAAGTCTGCCGGATTTAAACACTTTTGTATAAGTACTCTTAATACCGCAGAAGAAAACCTGAATTGATCCATTGGATAGATACATTTGAATCCATGTTAACAGTTTTCCCTGAATACCAAAGATAGCTAGTTGCTCAGGGATCATTTCTCTGTTTGCAATATCAAAGGCAGATTGAAGATCAGGAAATACGGTTTGCATGCCTGATATTAAGTTTGTTAAGTACTCTGCATAACAATGCTGACTGCTATATCCTGGGAGAAATCCATACAGTCTGGGGGATACCTTAGTATTTATACGCTACACGAGTCTGTTCAGAATCATCTCTTAAGTAATTTGCACAGACAGGAGGCCAAGGAAATTGGTCTGTATTTGTCAGTGTTGGTTTAGGTCTAGGAACGATTAAACTTTTAGTCCAGGAGCTTAAGAGGATTCCTTATGATAGGTTTAGGCTATACAGGTAAACATTTAGAAATGTCGCCCGCCGGGGAAGTCTTACCACCGTTATCATCATTAATATTTTTATCATTATTATTGTTGTAATTGTCATCAACATGATATCCATGATCATTACAAACATTGTTATTTCATTTAATATTAGTTTTACAATTATTATTATCATTATCATTTTCACGATTGGTTCTTATAACTACTGTCATTATTATGGTTATTGTTATTAAAACTATTATTGTTCTTATTATCATTACGTTTATTATGATAATAATTTTTATCATTATTATGTTTCTTAAAATATTAATTGGTATTATTATGTTTCTTACAATAATAATTGTTATTATAATAATTACAATAAAAATAATAATGATTATCATTTTTATCATTATTACAATTTTTTTCTGATCATCCTTATAATTCACATTACTATTCATATTATTATTCATATTAATATTACGTATTTCTAGTTTCACGAACGCGCCCGGATTCGCGGATTCACGTATGCGAACGGGTGGTCATGTTGCCCCCTTGGGGTGTGTACTTTTAATTTTAATGGCCTTGCTGACGCCCTTCCACAAACCCTCGTACCTTAACTGTGGAGAGGTGTGAGTGTGAGCTGGGGAGGACTTGATTCTTTTTCTTGTGTAATGTGATATTTTGTGATATACTGTGATGCCGCTTTGTACCAGTAATTTTCCTTGCCGCATCTGTGATTCGAGATTATAGTAGCGGTTAGTGTTTCGTAAATAAAGCAGTTTACATGAACAGTTTTGTATCTCACTCCTGTAGGAGTTAGTTAATGGCTGGCTTTTCCCCATGCCCATGCCCACAACTTATCTACGGTCCGAGGTTTACTCGTCAGCTCCTATAGTAGGGTGTATCTGTACTTCACCACACTACATTATTATTATTATTATTATTATTATTATTATTATTATTATTATTATTATTATAAATGTCATTATTATTATTATTATCGTTATTACCGTCATCCTCCTCTATATCATTATTATGATCATTATTCTTATTTCTTTTATTACTATTATCAATATTATCATTATTATAATTATCATCATTATCATTACTTACCATTATCAGTTATTAATATTGTTTTTACTTCTATTATCTTATTTTCGTTATTTCTGTCAAAATGACGTTCAGAGAGTAAATGGGCCTGGTTTGAATTGCTGTTTTGTTATCTATTGTTTGTAGAGGCATTTATCTAATGAGGGTAGTCACCCTGTATGTATTTACGAATGAGTATTCATGTGTCATATTAAATTTTTTGTTGATTTTTTGGCCATTTAATTTATTTATATGGGTGATTCGTGTGATAATATTGATTTATATTGTAGTTTTTGTGAGGTTTATTGGTAGAGGCCCATATGTTGGAAGAGTATATTACAAGGCTGTGCAAGTGTTTGCACAACAATAATTCTCGTATCAGTGGAGATTTTGTGTTTTGTGTGATTTATATGTTAGTGTGCCCATTACTTTCTTGTAAATGTCCATGTGTGTCTCATAAGTCATGCATCTGTTTTAGTGTATACTCCCAGATCTTTAACGGAAATGCTTGGTTTAATATGTTTGTGGTGATTTTGGCTATGTTTTGCCTAGGGCCATTGTTGTCAAAATGTTGTGATACCTTTACTCACAAGGTCTTCTAATGACCTTGAGTTTTAACTGTGATTTATTATTATATATATGGGGGTAGTGCTGCCCCATTCGAATGAAGGATCGGAACCCGAGTAAATGCGGGACAGTAGAAGGCGTCCGAGTGTTATGTAGTGTAAGTGTATGTGTGAGTGCCAGTATGTGTAAAACAGAAGTTAAGAGCAAGCAGTCCCTCATTAAATTATGTTACCTCATTATGGTTAGAAGTTGTTTGCAGAACCATGTACATACTTTAAAACCTATTGTATTCAATATCCAAGACTTGTACCTATTAGAAGGGATTAAAATATATTTATTAATGTTTATCTTTAGTGTAAAAAAGTTACATCATAGAAATTAACTCATTAAAATGTAAAATCCAAGGTTCCATCATTATGTTTGTATTTCCACAATAAAGTAAACATTATTCATGGAACCTTTCCCATTCTTATTCTCTCTACGAGTTCCTTTAAATTATGAAGTCCATCATTATAGAAAAAACGTTAAGGATATAACGAAAAGATAACGGAAAGATAAAGCCATTATAATTGCTTACTAATTTATTCGTCTCCGATAAAAACGAGAGGTCTCCCTCGTTGTTATACTTTGAAAATAAGGTGTTCTCTGGTCTGGCTGGGTATCCCCCCATAACTAGAGATAAAAGTCTTTAAATATATCTGCAAAAGAAACAGAAAAGGAAATGCTAATAGCATCACGGGTGCCGTGTGCTGCCTTCCTATGGGTTCCCGGGGTATTTATGATTTTCCCCGGCATGGAAGCAGCAGGCTTCCTCCTTCTGAGGGGCATCTTGCACTGCCCTGTCTTGGCGTTTCTTCTCTTTGAGAGGAGGATCCCGTTTTCGTTGGGCTGACGAAAGAGAGACTGTGGTAGTGTGGTGATGGTGTGATGGCCCCACAAATCATGACAGAAATCCCTATTTGCTTCTATAAGAATTTGTTGAGTATTTCTTATTAACTCTTATAAATAGCTGACAATGAATATGTAAAGAAACAGAGCCCTCATACTGTACAAGGTGACAGCTGTTTACAATAACAGGTCGTTGATGAATATAATGAAGACTAGGCCTAATGTGGAGCCTTGTTGGACAAGGGGAGACTGTGGTAGTGTGGCAATGACGTGATCCGTGGCCCACAAATCACGACAGAAATATATATTTGTTTCTGTAAGAATCTAATAGAGTTGAAGAGAAATACTCAACAATTAGCTCACAGTGAATACGTAAAGAAACAGAGCCCTCAGCACACTGGGCAAAGTGACAGCTGTTTACAATAATAGGTCGTTGATGAATATAATGAAGAAGACTAGGCCTAATGTGGAGCCTTGTTGGACGCCGAAAAAGAATGGTTTCTCTCTCTCTCTCTGATACTCATTTCCTCCCTTCATCCCTTGCCCTCTCTCTTTGTTTTTCTCTCTTTGACTCTATAGCATACTGCATAACATAATGAATCATGCAAGCTTACAGACCACATGGTGCATGGTTCCTCGAGGGCGCCATGCACGTATGGGTCGCCGCTCATGCGTCCCCACGCCACCGCTTGTGCCCGCTGTTCAGATATAAGGCGACCCAGCTTGACTTTCCCCTATCCTCCGGAATCGTACAGTGATCGAAGAGTCGGCGGTTCGCGCCACGCCCAGGCACGATAAGTATTTGTCGCTTGTCGTGTTAGCAATAGCTGACACACATTCATCGAATCGGCATTAGTCGGCACAGGCCGGGCTCCCCTCATAGCCCAGACGAGGCTCAGCTTCACATATCGGACTTATCCTTAATCTTTGACCTTTCACTCACTCAACTCAGAGACAGCCTGACTTACGGACCGCTCACATTCCGGGTGGCTGCGCCCTTGCTAGAGCTTGCTACCGTGGGTACCATCAGCACTTTCGTCTTGTATCACGTTTATTTCTACTCATAAAGAGTCAGCCATATATTTAGTATCACTTTTGCCAACCATTATTAATATAGGTTACGACCTTTAATATCTAGTGGCAGGGTGGTTGTTGTCCACGCAACATTAAGAACTTGCCTCTGAAATCCACCCACTATTACCAACGATGTCTCCAAAACCACATAAGTTCACATTATGGACGAATCTCTTCTCTTTCCTTTCTTCCTCTGCCATATTTGCAAACAGTGACAATAAAAAATCTTTATGTTAGCAGGAAAAGGTGACACTCTCTGCCACTCATCTTGAGTAGAGGTCATATCTTTTGAACAGATGTGAGAACATGACCTCTGATCACAAACATAAATATCACATTAAATAATTCATTCTCTCGTTTTTAGATATTTATATTGTTTCAGCTACAATGAATTCAATATTTCAATATTTGTAACTTCTCTCAGAATGAGAATTTTCTTGTGATTTGCAATTACTTTACGTACAAGAAGAGATTGGAGTAGAATGTACTCTATTCTCTTCTTGTACAAGTTTTGTTGATGGATTGTAAAAATTCACTCATTTTTGGACTCTAGTAAAGAGTTTGATCCCCCCCCCCAACCTCAATTTCGCTTTCATCCCAGATCGCGGGCAGGAAGGAAATTGGTTGTTTAGGCCGTTATTGCTAAATAGTGACACATTCTCTCAACGCAAGAACAAAGCTTTGACCATAAATATGTATAAATTCATTATATGAATCTCCCCTTTTCATACTGTACAAGGATTCGTGGGATTTCATAAATCGTCTAATAGATCTTGCACTCCGAAGTCTGCAAGTAAATTGTGAAACAGAAGTAACTCATTCAATCTGCAAATTCGGTGTGAGTCCGTATTGACGCCTGATTATGAATGTTTTGAACTAGAACCACTAGGTTCGCTCATTAATCACTTTTATGTTTGGGAAATCCCGACAATCGTGAGATTCCTGAGCTAGATAGTCACGAGCGCCCATCATAGATTGTAAGATTAGAGATGGTATGATTGATACCTCGTTACTCTTTATGCCTACAACTAGGAATTCTCTTATGCCCATGATTTACACACAATCATTACACACTCACTCATCCACACAATAGGATTTGTTGTGTCGTAGTCAGAGATTATTTCTTTTGCCCACGAGTGACAATGATGTACAATTCTCCTTTACATACTTTTTCTTTCTCTATGAGACGACAATCGCTACAAGTAAATCCTTGTGGATTGCCATGGTCGTTTCCTTTATCTGCTCTCATATCTATCTGAGATGGTTTGTAGCTCAAGAAGGTTCATGAGAATCGCTACTCCTATCTCTCTCTTTCCTTGTGTAAAATACTAAAGTGTACATAACGAAAATAAATGAAATATTTTTTTTTTCTTTTTAACTGCAAATTGTTATAATAATAATAAAAAAAAAAAACACCGGCTAATAGCACTTGACATCTCTCCCTCTCTGTTACTTTCCTTTTCTCTTACTATCTTGACTCATCCCTGTATGACCTAGTTGGATAATATATTAGATGGACCGTGGATATCCGACACGGCACCGAAGGAGACCTAGTGCAGCCACAGTCGCCTTATAATGACGTGGGACCGACGTCGCCGGAAGATCACCGTAGGCCTGATGTCCAGGAATTCGTTAGTGCAGCTATTAAACCGCCTGCCAGGACGCCCAAAGATCCAGCGAAGAACCAGGAACTCATCAGAGCAGGTATCAGTCGCCCGAGGATGCTATGGAAGAGTGCTGCCTGCCTGGACACCTTTAGGTCTGGTCAAACCCCAGGAGCTAATCAGCGCAGGTATCAGCCACCTTTATATGCCGGAAAGGACGCCCCTGCCCCGACGTCCATAGAACCAGATGCAAGGACGTCAATACGAGCACAAAGCCGAGGACTTGGACGAGATCTGCGAGGACGTGTGGACGAATACGCTGCCGAGTAACACCTGGACGAGGACTATGAGGAAATCTTTACTTCGAGGTCGAAGAAATTCATCGAGGACCAAGAAGAAGAGGCCGACTAGGACTAGCAACATGAGGATGACCAAAGACAAGATGACCAGCAGAACGGGTCTGATGACAGCCACCCTTGGGGTCAAATCAAATGACGCCTTGAGGGCGAGGCGTAAGTGGCCAAGCAATATAGCATACTGTGTAACAATGTATCAAGCAAGCTCTCAGACCATGCGGTTTGTGGTTCCCCATAAACGCCACGTGATGTCTATGTGAGGCGCCCCTCATGCAACCCCATGTCAGTTGTGCCCACTGGTCAGATATAAGGCGACCCAGCTTGACTTCTCCCTCACTCAACACAGAAACAGTATGACCTCCAGACCGCTGAAATATAGCATACTGCATAACATGATGAATCATGCAAGCTCACAGACCATGTGGGGCGTGGATCCTTGTGGGCGCCATGCTGGTACATGAGTGGATCGCCCCTCATGCAGCCCCACGCCACCGCTTGTGCCCACTGGTTAGATATAAGGCTACCCAGCTGGACCTCAACCTCACTCAACTCAGAAAGATCCTGACCTCCGGACCGCTTACCCTCCACGCGGCTGCGCCCTCGCTACGGCTTGCTAGTGCGACTACCACCAGCGTTGTGGTGTTTATTTCTGCTCTTATGTAAACTCTAACCAATAAAGAGTCAGCCTTATATACTTAGTATCACTTCTGCCAACCAGTATTAATACAGAATTACTATCTTTTAGAGAGATTCTCACTCACTTTTTCTCACTCATTATCTATTTATCTCTCACTTCCCCCTCCTTCTCTCTTCCTTTCTCTCCTTCGGTCTCTCTTTCTTTCTTTATCTCTCTGTCTGTCCCTCTCTCTCTCTCTCTCTCTCTTACTTTCTCTTTCTCTCCCTCTCTTTCACACGCACACACACTGTCTCTCTCTCACTCACACACGCACTCTCTCTCCCTCTCTCTGTCTGTCTGACTTTCTCTCACCCCCCTTCCTCTCTCTCACACTCCCTCTCTTTCTCTCTCTCCCTGTGGAAGTAATTACTTGTATTTTTGTAAATTAAGTATTGTATATGTTTTAAATGTTACTTATACCTAACTTTTGTATGTGAATCGCAAGCCCACACAGGGACTTGTTAAAATAGGGGTAAAGATAACCTAAGTTACCTCATCCCTTTGAGATTTTCTTTTTCTTTTTCCTCCTTTTGTCTCAATAAACGTGTCAATGTATAAATAAGTCTAGCTCTCCCTCTCGGACTTCTTTTTTCTCCCCCCCCCCTTCCCCTCTCTCTGACTTTCTCCTCACACCCGCTTTCTTTCTCTCTTTCTCTTTCCCTTTCTCTCATTCTCTCTCTGACTTTCTGTCTTACATTCCCTTTCTCTCTCTCTCTCACTTACCCTCTCTCATTATTTTTTTCTCTATGACTCTTTCCCTCCCCTTCCTCTCTATTTCTTTCTTTCTCTCTCGCCCTCACTCTCTCTCTCTCTCTGACAGTCGTTTCTTCCCCCCTCCGTTGCCCTCTCTTTATTTCTCTCTCAGACTCTTTCCCTCCCCCCCCTCTCTCTCTCTCTTTCGCAGGCACTCTCTCTCTCTCTTTCGCGCGCGCTCTCTCTCTCTCTTTCGCGCGCTCTCTCTCTCTCTTTCGCGCGCTCTCTCTCTCTCTCTTTCGCACGCGCTCTCTCTCTCTCTCTCCCTTTACATAATAATTTGGATATTGCCATACAATAAAGTATCGGTGATGATGTATCAACGATACAAGTATTGGTGTAGTGCACGTGAGGTACCCCAACTGTGATGGAGTCCAGACTAGGCGAGTTCCCCCATTTTGACAGCAGCTGCACCTCGCTCAGCATCATCTGTGAGCATCTAGGGCAGCCAGCTGCACTGTTTGCCTCTGGAGTTTTTTTTTCGTATTTTTGTTTTACTTATTTTAGCTCGGCCTGAAATTTTATTTTTTATTTCTTTTAATAGGAAAGTAGATTTCACTTTATTTTCATTATTTTTTTTTTGGAGAAAACTTCAGAAATAATGATGAGCCTATAAAAACTGTCGTCTTGCTGTCAAACTCTCTTTTGGGTTGTTGGCTCGTCTGATCAGCATGGTGTTGCTCTCGGAGCGCCCGGCGTCACTGGACATCTCCTCAGTGTTATGTTTTTTTTTTTTTTTTTTGTCTCGAGAGAGAGATAAGTAGTATATTTTCATTTTTTGTATAAGCCCCGTAAGGATGTGTTATATGTATTGTAAATTTTTGTTTAATTCCTTTACTTTTTATTTCTTATCTTTTTATTTGGTTTTGAAAGTATGGACATGTTAAAGTAAAAAGAAATGCTAATGATAAAATGGAATAAGAAAATTATAATGAAAGGATCTATGAATAAAGAGTGGAAAGGTTGATTATAATTATGATTAAAATATTAAATACCATTTTCAAGTTAAATAAATTAAGTTATGGAGAAATACTAGTAAGAAGGGCTTAAGTGCCGTAACGAGTGGGTTTGACAGTAATACACACCTGCTACCACTCTTGATAAACAGCTCCCCCAGTCGAAGGTTGCACCTTACAAAACCCGCGTTGTGGTAGACCCTAGTAATCAAAGGTGAAATATACTACATTAATATTGATTAGCTTTAAATTTCTTCGAAGAATCGATGTATCGCAATCGCTTTGACC
>NC_091560.1:18814341-18826841 GCF_042767895.1 Penaeus vannamei
AATGTTTTCAGTCATGGAAAGTAGACATACGGACCTCACCAATTTATCACAGTGAAGGAGATGCACATGGAAAACCAGCAGATAAACACGATAACATGAAGTACCCCTTAGTTGGCATCCCAAAACTCCATGTGTTTCAATGTGTTAGTACAAAAACATCCCTAAGTTAAAATCCAGATTAACTAAGCAAAATTAAATAAACTAGTGCTGAGAAACACTTCATAAAAACACTTGTGTAGGCAGCACACGAAAATAAAAAGTATAAGAGATAGGTGAGGACGGAGGTCAAGTTAGACGGCGTTAAAAAATTGTGACAGAAGAAGACATGTGAGGTGTATGTTATTTCTATGTATGAATGTCAATCTGTATATATGTAGAAAAGGAAATCAAATACCCCCGCAGGACATAGCCAAGCAGACGTGGCTAGATTTAGGCAAGTATATTTATCTGGTCAAGATCAGATTAATTAATTAGTAATTATTTCATCTAAAGAATAAAAAAGGGTACCGATGAAGTTCATTCTTTATTTTTATATTCTATATTTTACAAATGGTCTCCTCTCCTTTCCACTCTGAAATGTTCATCCCTTAAAAGATAATGTGTTAACAGCATGTCGGTAATTGTTTGACAATGGTTATTTATACTTAGGCATATGCTCATCTATCACCCAGGAACATCGATAGCCGAGACGAATCCTGTGTATTACTGCATCCGTGCGTGACATTGACCTGGGAATTATTATAGTTTCGTACTTCGTTAGTCTTGTACCAAGACACTGAAGGCGAGCCTACTTGTACCCAGACCTGATGCTGTATTCTTGTTATTTGGTGAGCAGCCTTCCTGACTAAACACGATATTGCTAAAGCTTGGTTTAACGGTATTATTGGAGAAAGGCGTCAACCAAAACTAACCTTATAGACTTGAAAATATTTAATTAACAATCCCTTTTCATTAAATAAACTTGTCTCGCAAATGAATAAGAACGAAGTTATCTAATTTTTAAAATAAATAAAAAAAAATTATAAAACGAGGCGAGATTCACACGGGAGTGCAGGAATACTGACCAAATTCTTCACTGCGCATGCGCGGGGTCTCTCGTACCCGCACTGTTCCTGTTATCTCGCTTGTAACGTCACGGCCAGTGTCACGATTTCATTGGTCAATTGTTTGGCGGTTAATTTAATAGCCAATGGGGAAAGAATTCACGAGGGAAACAGCCAATGAATGGACATTAGCTAAAATAAAAGTTATGAAATTCAATTTTCAAATTAGTCTCGCCATGACTTCCGTGTGTGTAGGATGTGGTATGAAACCATTCCAATTTATATAAAATTATTTTGAAGACGATGAGGCTAGCTAGTTCTGACCTCTGAAATGCCCTGCGATCGGCCGTCACGTCGCTTGTGCTCTCGCAGACCTCTCCAGCGCTTCCGCTCCCGCAAGCCGCTCCACTGATATGACCACCCTCACCCCGGCCCCTCCTCTGCATAGGTATGTTTTAGGTTTATTTTTTACTGAAGTGACTAAATGTACAGTGCTTCGCATGCGTACGAACGGGATGTGGAAGCGCCTGATGCCGACTTTGTCCGACGCTCTCTCCTGCCGTGAATATGTAGAGGTTTGTTTTACTGGGTGGGGTTGGGTGGTCGCAGGGGGCACAGCCCCCTGCAGTGCAATTTTCATAACTACGACCGACATGCGGGACCGCCCGATGCCAAGTCTGTCCGACGCTCTCTCCTGCCGTAAATACGTGGAGGATTCTTTGTTTTCTTGGGCGAGGGTTGCCATGGGGGGGGGGGGGGTGCATTAAACAATATTGTGACTAAATCGATACCGTGATTACAACAGAGAACGAGAATTCCAGAGTGCATATGCATTATGTCAAGAGTGGCGCAACCCTGGTATGGAAAAGACAATCTAGCCATTTCCGATGGAAACGAACACCAGAATCATACGAACCAAAACAATAGAAATCGAACAAATCTAGTTACATCCCAAAAAGCGTTGGTGACGTCTTTTTCCAAATTTACCGGTTTAACTTGGTGCGAAAATTGCTGGAGTTTGAAGAGTATCGACGTAATAAGGTGGATGCTGTCTTGGTGGTATTGTTGTTCTAGAGTGTGCAGTACTGAAAGTGAATCAATGAGGATATAAACTTTTTTGTACAATTAAAGGGCATATGTGTAATAATTATCATGCATTGTTTTTTCTTTGAATATTGTTCAATAATGTATGCTTAACGTATTCATGCAAAAACAAATTCGAAGAGACCCTCTGGTATCCCCCAAAATCCCATAGCAACGCCCTTAGAAACGAAGATGCAAAACTCGGCGGTCTTCGCCAATCCCTGGTTGTGACGCCATTCCCAGGACCAGGGAGAATCTTGTTGAATAGCGTGATACACACAGTGCACCCGCGTGTCAAGTATATCATGGAATTGTCCCAGTTTCAGGCTATCAAAGTTTGTAACAAAGGATGCCGCGGTGTTGTGTAGCAATTCATTGTTCCCATTCATGTCACCAGCTATTTGAATGGCCAAAAGACCGCGACAGCAAGGAAGTGGACTCGTTTTGTGCATGCCAAGCGGAGCAACTTTCAGCCTGTGCCAACCAGCGTACTTTGCCTGAAATACTTCGAGCCCAATCGCTTTGCGAACAGAATGGCTTATGACATGGGATTTGCAAAACGGTAGGTCATTTCCATTTTATATTTATCATGATCACAACAGTGCAAAACAAACTCTGAAAGAGCGCTTTTGATTGGCGGCCTACTTGTACCCAGACCTGATGCTGTATTCTTGTTATTTGGTGAGCAGCCTTCCTGACTAAACACGATATTGCTAAAGCTTGGTTTAACGGTATTATTGGAGAAAGGCGTCAACCAAAACTAACCTTATAGACTTGAAAATATTTAATTAACAATCCCTTTTCATTAAATAAACTTGTCTCGCAAATTAATAAGAACGAAGTTATCTAATTTTTAAAATAAATAAAAAAAAATTATAAAACGAGGCGAGATTCACACGGGAGTGCAGGAATACTGACCAAATTCTTCACTGCGCATGCGCGGGGTCTCTCGTACCCGCACTGTTCCTGTTATCTCGCTTGTAACGTCACGGCCAGTGTCACGATTTCATTGGTCAATTGTTTGGCGGTTAATTTAATAGCCAATGGGGAAAGAATTCACGAGGGAAACAGCCAATGAATGGACATTAGCTAAAATAAAAGTTATGAAATTCAATTTTCAAATTAGTCTCGCCATGACTTCCGTGTGTGTAGGATGTGGTATGAAACCATTCCAATTTATATAAAATTATTTTGAAGACGATGAGGCTAGCTAGTTCTGACCTCTGAAATGCCCTGCGATCGGCCGTCACGTCGCTTGTGCTCTCGCAGACCTCTCCAGCGCTTCCGCTCCCGCAAGCCGCTCCACTGATATGACCACCCTCACCCCGGCCCCTCCTCTGCATAGGTATGTTTTAGGTTTATTTTTTACTGAAGTGACTAAATGTACAGTGCTTCGCATGCGTACGAACGGGATGTGGAAGCGCCTGATGCCGACTTTGTCCGACGCTCTCTCCTGCCGTGAATATGTAGAGGTTTGTTTTACTGGGTGGGGTTGGGTGGTCGCAGGGGGCACAGCCCCCTGCAGTGCAATTTTCATAACTACGACCGACATGCGGGACCGCCCGATGCCAAGTCTGTCCGACGCTCTCTCCTGCCGTAAATACGTGGAGGATTCTTTGTTTTCTTGGGCGAGGGTTACCATGGGGGGGGGGGGTGCATTAAACAATATTGTGACTAAATCGATACCGTGATTACAACAGAGAACGAGAATTCCAGAGTGCATATGCATTATGTCAAGAGTGGCGCAACCCTGGTATGGAAAAGACAATCTAGCCATTTCCGATGGAAACGAACACCAGAATCATACGAACCAAAACAATAGAAATCGAACAAATCTAGTTACATCCCAAAAAGCGTTGGTGACGTCTTTTTCCAAATTTACCGGTTTAACTTGGTGCGAAAATTGCTGGAGTTTGAAGAGTATCGACGTAATAAGGTGGATGCTGTCTTGGTGGTATTGTTGTTGTAGAGTGTGCAGTACTGAAAGTGAATCAATGAGGATATAAACTTTTTTGTACAATTAAAGGGCATATGTGTAATAATTATCATGCATTGTTTTTTCTTTGAATATTGTTCAATAATGTATGCTTAACGTATTCATGCAAAAACAAATTCGAAGAGACCCTCTGGTATCCCCCAAAATCCCATAGCAACGCCCTTAGAAACGAAGATGCAAAACTCGGCGGTCTTCGCCAATCCCTGGTTGTGACGCCATTCCCAGGACCAGGGAGAATCTTGTTGAATAGCGTGATACACACAGTGCACCCGCGTGTCAAGTATATCATGGAATTGTCCCAGTTTCAGGCTATCAAAGTTTGTAACAAAGGATGCCGCGGTGTTGTGTAGCAATTCATTGTTCCCATTCATGTCACCAGCTATTTGAATGGCCAAAAGACCGCGACAGCAAGGAAGTGGACTCGTTTTGTGCATGCCAAGCGGAGCAACTTTCAGCCTGTGCCAACCAGCGTACTTTGCCTGAAATACTTCGAGCCCAATCGCTTTGCGAACAGAATGGCTTATGACATGGGATTTGCAAAACGGTCGGTCATTTCCATTTTATATTTATCATGATCACAACAGTGCAAAACAAACTCTGAAAGAGCGCTTTTGATTGGCGGCGTAGCAAACATTCATAGCGTGGGTACGACACAGTGTGCCGAGTGCATTGCAAGTGTGCATGTATTACTACACAGAGGTAAGGTAGGTACGCCCCAAAAAGCACAACGCAAATAAATACTGATGCCCCTCCACTCGCGAATGGATGTAGGCCTGCACCACGGGTGCAGACAAGAGATAGCTCAGCCTGCAGAAATTTTGTACCATACAGAAGTGGGATCACATTCGACTATAAAAAATAATCTAGAAAATTAACATTCATTCAATCTCTTCGGGTCTCGACGCCATTCCATGTCTGGCTGGTTTGGCACAACTTCCACGACATCCACAGCGTTAGTACGGTCCAACAACCATCAACCCTTGATATTCCTCTTCCAACTTTTTGAAGACGTAGGCACCCTCTAAAGAACTTATACCAATGTCCTCGTCGGAATAATCCGATGAAACTTCACTGCCACTGTAGTCTTGTATTGAGTCCGCCATGTACAATGTATTGAATGCAGAGAATGCTGTGCTCGTGTTCTGGAATTGACGTCACACATCCTGGTTCCGGAGTTTTGTGGGAAAATATAACTTGACTTCGGAAAATCGAAATAAATCAAGTTTGGGGAATTATTTTCAGATTTCCTTTTTTACTCTTATTAGAGAGAAGGTTTGCGAGCCAATTCTCCCTTTTCAAGATTTTCAGTTGTTACTTCAAATAAGCCCTTTAAGGGCACAAGTAAGTGTGCAAAAAGCTCAGCTTGAAGGATGGTAGTGTCTTTCCTCAGTCATTCTCCACGAAGCTGTCCTTTACACATGAATGCAGCCCCAACTCTGCTCGTTTGTTGGTCAACTAATCCATCTACATAAAAGGTGGCGACCATTTTCCTGGCTGAATTCTGTGATGGCATCTAGTTGCCGAAAGTCATTGTGAGAAAATCTGGCTTTCGACGTCGCGAGACTCTTAGTGATGATTGTGGCAAGTTGAGGTTCCCAAGGATTTGGTTCACGGTATCCATGGTGTGGACGGTCTGTCACGGGAACTTAAGCTTGGAAACAAGTTTAAGGTGTCTAAACATCTAAACACTGCACTATGCCGAGACAGGGAGCCAGGAAGCAGTTTCTCAGTAGGGGAGGATGATGCTGTAAGGTTAACTTGCAGACATGCTCTGCAACAATCTGTTGAATTCTTGTTTGGGGTGGTACCAGTTTCTCTTCTAGACGCATGTTGACTAGTTGTGTCCATCGAGGTGCTCCAAGGATATCTCTTATGCACTCATTTTGTATTGTTTCCAGACGTGAGATCTGGGCACAACTTAGGGAAAGGATTGAGAAAGAGTGATCGTATGGCATGAATATAGAAGGATGGCACCCATCTTGGAACTTAATAACCGTCGTAGGACATTAATTCTGGTCTTTACTTTTTCAAGTAGATGTCTTAATTAAGAGGATGAGACATTATGTGTATTAAAGATAACTCCCAAGCACTTATGGGAGGTGACCCAACTGATAAATATAGAAGAATATAGAAGGACCGCACCCATCTTGGAACTTGATAACCGTCGTAGGACATTAATTTTGGTCTTTACTTTTTTAAGTAGATGTCTTTATTGAGAGGATAAGACATTCTGCGTATTGAAGATAACTCCCAAGCACTTATGGGAGGTAACCCAATCAATCTTGTTAGTCCATATATATGACTGGTTCGGGAGTTATTGCCTGAATTGTAGGGCTCTGGTCTTTTCAGGGCTTAACTTTAGTCCAAGGGATTTACATTTGTCAGCTATTAGACCAAGGGCCTGTTGGGCTCTGGCAAATCTTGCTGTGACGGTGGATATGAGTTGGAGATTGTCCGCATATGCAGAGGTGGGTTGAGGTAGTACTTTGAATGGAAAGAACTGCCAACAGTTGGTTGAATAGGAAGGGACTGAGGATCCCTCCCTGTGGAATGCCGTTCTCAAAGACTTGGAAGTTGGAAAAGTGTCCCTGAAACCGGACTCTGTAGTAGATAGTCATTAGACCAAGCTAAGAGTTTTCTGATGATACCTTGGATGCAAGAATACTGATTATAACATCCCATCAAGCAAGCTCGAATGCTTTTTCCAAGTCAAGGAAAACAATGATACCATCATGTCCATCTAGGGTACTGTGGATGGCTGCATCCACTGCACGTTCCATTGTTTTACTTTGGACATGATAGTAATGAGATGGGACAGTAAGCATTTGGTGTTGGAAGCTTTGAAATAGGGTGGATATTTTCTTCTTTTCAGCGCCTCGGAAGTCGGCCAAAAAGGAGAGAGTCATTAAAAAGTGACAGGACATGACTAAGTGCATGGGTGCCGAGATGGATAAGCATGGAATAGGAAACTGTTAATCCTCAGAGCAGTGTCTTTGCTGGTCTTGAGTGCTTGATTGACCAATAGCTGGGTAAATGGGATGTCAGACTCCGCAGGAGTGGAGGTGGCAGTGTGAATGGAGTTTTCCCTTTCTGGCTTTAGCATTTGGACCCTACTGATCACAAAAAGAGATGATTGAGAAGAGGTACTACATGTTTGAAAGGATTGTATGAGATCTGCTACTTGTAATGGTTTAGGGTGGCTAGGCTGTTTTCGAAACTTCCCAGAAACCTGGTTGAGCTTCTGCCACAATTCATGGAGAGAGGTATGGGCATTAAGTGAATCACCCCATTCCAGCCAGGACTCTGAGCAAATCGTTTGGATTTCCTTTTGAATAAGTCGCTATGCTACTGGAAAGCTATTTAGTATGGTAGGTGAGGGGTGCCTTTTGAATGTCTTTTGGAAGATGAGTCGATATCAGAGCTCTATGACTGTTTAGTACCATTTATTTCTATGAATATATGAGGCTGGACTGCATGTAGGGATTTGCTGTATGATGAAGGGCAGAAACTATCTCCTGATCCTCGGTGTCGAGGTCATGTGGTGGTATGTAACTCTCTGCCCATGTCTCCAAGGCACTGGTGAACTTGTGCCAATGCGCTTTCTTGAAATTCCAACAGGGAATGGGGGGAGGTTTCTGTAGAGGTGGGAGGTTCAAGGTGATGGTGGAGGCAAAGGTCGAGTACTCCTCCTTGGAGATGGGTGGGTACATATCTGTTTAGGAGCAATCAGTGAGGAAAGTCTTGGAGACCCTGTTTAGGTAAGTTCCAGATCTGCAGGATCTGTTTGCTGATGGAGACAATGGACACGTCCATTTTGGATTATGGACACTGAAATCTCCACAAAGGATGGAGGAGGAATTGCTGACTGCAGCAAATATGTGTTCTAATATAAGGGAGCCGATATATGTTATGGACTTATAGAATTGTGTTTTGAAGAGATACAGTCACACCCATGGCTTCAACTCTGTTCCCACAAGACCTGCGAATAGGAAAGGGCTCAGCATGCAAGTCCTTTCGTACGAGAATGCTGAGCCTTCTGCTTCCTCCTTTGCTGTGATATAGTTGGTAACCTCTATAATTTGACAGTGATATGTTAGACTTAAGGAGAGTGTCTTTGAGCAAAACAATATTGTAACTTCTGCTAGAGCTAAGGAAAGGGTGGGTAATTTGGTTTTCAGACCATAGTTATTCCACTGGAGGATAGTGATCTTTTCTGCGCTAGTGGTGTTAGACATCTGTGGAATCGGAAGTGCTGTTTAAGTCAATATAATGTTGGTATCTGTTTGTTATCACTGGAGTTTTGGTCCTTGTGATGGAGGGGATCTGAAGCTGACTCTGTTATCATCTTGAATGTCACTAGTTGCTGAAGACCTTTGGAAACATTTTTTGTAAGAGGCCAGTGGGTGACTCAGATTCAGATGTGGTAGTGGTATGCAATGGGGTTGAGTTTGCGTGATCCTGAGTATTAAGGTAGATGGACTGCTGATGGTTGCTGAGAGGATTTTCTGGTATCATTGGGAAGGAGCCAGTATTGGTCTCCACCGAGACGGAAGCTTGATTTCCTTCAGTATGTTTGAGAGGAGAAGCAGATGTACTGGGGGTTTCATTGACGAGAATGTTGGTAATGTCTCTAATTTGCCTTTGGTCAGCTTGTCTGCCTACTAGGGATAGTCCCATATGCAATAATGTTCCCCCAAAATCTACATCTTGTGTGGAATTGCTAGGGTTGCCGCAGTTTGAGCACTTAATAATTTGGTGAGGCATTACGTTGGAGAAGTCAGGTCTAAAAGGGATGGAATTTCTAGCACCAGTGGCAATGTTGGATTTGGAGGAATTGGCTGTGGCGAGGCTTACTATTCTGTTACAGGTGTGGAATTTTCGTGTAAAGACTCTTGGTGTCCTCTGTTCCGCTGGAATGGGTTCACCAGAGGGATAAGCTAGAAGCCTTTCTGGACAAGCAATGTTCCAGGCGAGAGGCTGACTTAACGAGTGGGTGGTCACAAAGTCGGTCTAGGGGAAATCCGAGCGTGTATCCTTCCAGAATCATGATCGTTTTCTTGGGGGGTGTGGTATACAGTGCAATGCTTACACTTTTTTTTTTTCTTTTTGTAGCTAAGAAACTTGGTATTCTGGAGAATTTGTAAGGTTTTAGGGACTTTGGGCTGGAGTATGTGTAATCTCTTTTAGTTGTTATCCTTGTCGAGACCTGGAGTGAAGGACAATCTATCTCCAGGGCCAACAAGGCTTCAATAGATGTTGCATAGTCTTCGTTTGGGGAAATAATGAAGCTCAAAGACTGCACTTCTGAGTGAATAGGCAAGGGTTGGAGGACAGTAGTGTCTGGCACACTTGGTGATGTTTCCATTATTTCTACAGACGTTGTGGTGTTAACCTTCCACAACAGAGTTTCTGTGACTTCCTCTGCTGGTTGCAGAGGTTTGAGGCTGTGTTTTCTTCTTCGGCTTGAACATGGTGATGAAGGACCAGTGAGCTACAATTGACCACTTCTAATATTTCTCCAATTACTTAACAAACATGGGGAAATCCTAACCCCATCATGAACACCCTTCTCCTGAGTTTAAGGCAGCCCCCTTGACTACCAGCTCCCCTTGTGGCACTGCCCGCACGGTTCACCTTGGTTTGGGAGGGGACACTAAGTAGAAGTGGTCAAATACACCCTAATTTAGGTAGAAAGAAAACACTGCAATCTCTTTAAGTGTCAAGAGCTTACAACTGTGTGCAAAAAGTTCTTGTATATACTTCACTAAATGGAATTTAAAAAGGCTTATTCCTTTGCTGGCAGCGTATTTGACAATCTCCAGAAGTCGTGGAGCTGATACCTCTTGCAATTATACCATCGTTTACAGTGTGAATGTGGAAACCAAAATCTCTCTTATTCTATCGCTCACAACATGGATGGCCAGCTCTTGATAGCTGCCAGTTGGTTGCATCATCAAGCACCGTTGAAGCCAACTCAGCTGATTCAACAGGTGCTCAGGGATGGTGTCGACATGGTAGAGCTCCCAGGAGATGTTGCTCGTACGGCTGCTACAAAGAAAGGGCCCAATAACGTTTTTTTTTTTTTTTTCTTTCTTTTTTTTTTTGGGGGGGGGGGGAATTTACCACCCACTTAACAGGTGAAATGGGTTTCGCTAAGGCCACCCGTGAGTGGATCACTTTATTTGAGTGATTTTGCTTTAGAAAGGGAATGAACTTTATTCATTTTGGTGATGAGGTATGGGAGCTTCGTCTCGTGAGAGGTCAAACCTGGGCTAAGAGATCAGCCTTTTGTGGGAGTCACACTCCACAAACAGCGATGGCTGCCTGCGACACCGCCCATCACCGACAATCGAAGACGGGTGATGTCCTCCTCCAAGATAGCCGCCAGAAACCGCCCGTCCACGACGCTCCGAAGCCGCGAAGCCCCTCGCTGACATCCTCCCCTCCTTTGTAAGGCTCGCTCCGGCGTTCTTCTACCAAGGCCAACCGATGCAGCAACTGCTGAAGTGGGCTGCAGGGCCCGTGGCAGAGGCCCCAATCTCCACCCTGACGCTTTGCGTAGGCGCCTCGTACCGCCTTGTGTAGGCGCCTCGTACCCTGCAGTAGGTGGTTGGCCTCAGCAAATACTAGCCGGAGCTTGCCGAATGTCAGGAGAAAAGGGGCGCCGCAAACAGCCACTCACCGCTGTCGCACTACGGAGAGGCAGCACCAGGATTCCGGGAGGGAATCTTTTTGTCCATGGGAAGGATTGCGGGGACAGCACATCATTACAAAGAATAGGACAATTCACGGAAACTGCCTGAACACCCACAAGTTCAGACAGGAATCAAGCAAGGCAATAGATGAGAAAAATATCCAGGTTACTCTTCAAGTTGAAACTGCAAAAGATCTTTCTCTCAGGAGGTAAAAATACGCGTTTTGTTTTGATAGAAAATATTGACAACACAGGAGCTACAAAATCTCAAACAGTATCCTCTTATGTGACTTAGTCCTTAGAAAAAGAAAAAAAATAATGGTAACACTGGAGGTACGGATTCTCAAACATTATTTTTCTGAGACTCGGTCGTATGAAAATTGATGGTAACAATGGAGGTAAAGATCCTCATACAGTGTTCCCCTATTAGACTCGGTCCTTATGAAAATTGATGGCAACACTGGAGGTTCGGATTTTCAAGCAGTGCCCTCCCATGGATAATGGTAACACAAGGGGTACGGCTCCTAAAACAGTGCTCTCCTATGTGAAATTTTAACACTGGAAGTCTGGATATTCAAGCAGTGCTCTCCTAAGGAAAATGAGAAAATATAGTGCTGGTACACACTTCATAGATACACTGGAGAGGTATGGATCCTCAAACAGTGCTCTCCTATGTGAAATGGTAAAACTGAAGATTCGTATTTTCAAGCAGTGCTCTCCTATGTGTAATGGTAACATTGGAGGCACAGTTCTTCAAGTAGTGCTCCTCTATGTGAAATAGTAACATTGGAAGCACGGCTCCTCAAGCAGTGCTCTCCTATGTGTAATGGTAACATTGGAGACAACACAGATCTTCAAGCAGTGCTCCCTCTATGTGAAATAGTAACATTGGAAGCACGGCCATGTGGCATGGCTCTATGAGAATTTAATGCCAACTCTGGAGGTACAGATCCTCAAACTATGTTATTCCATGCGACTCGCTGAGTACTGCTTTGGGACTTAATGAAAGGAAATGCACCATGAATCGAGGTAAATCCATGAGAGAACAAATAAAAATTTCTTTGAGAAGGACCGACCAGAATCGAAGTCCGGACCGAAGTCCGGACCGCAGTCGGAGACCAAGTCAGAGTACTAATCAGAATCCAGTCAGGATCCAAGTGATTTTCCTTTCCAAACCGTGGGTACTTATACCCCCAAAGAGACCTCTAGGCCATTCCCCAGGCATGAAGCGAAAAGAAAATATGTAAATGAAAGTACATTAAGACCAATCCGATAGTTCGACAAACCAAACGACTCAAACAACCACGGAGAAGAAAAAAACTAGATGACAACCATTACCTCCTCCAGAGGTTACAGTGACACTGAAAACGGCGGGAATGAGAAAGAAACTGATATTACTCAGTTTTAGAGAAAACTGGGCATTTTAAAAGATTTACAATATTTGATATAGAAAATAAATAAACCTTCCTCTATTTTACTTAGCGACTTCAAACACCATTCAAGTTGCGAGAAGGTTAAAAATGCGCCCGTGTTTATTGAAATTACTAAGTTCACACTGCCATACTGGCAGTTCACATTACAATACTGGCAAAATAGGAATGCGCGCGAGCCTTAGACGCAGGCGGCTATGAAGATATAAATGTCTGCGGGACGTTGTAGCGTTGGCCGAGACTTACGGAGGTGA
>NC_091560.1:18915956-18921628 GCF_042767895.1 Penaeus vannamei
TCGTCGCTTTATTTCCTGTTCACTTGATGTGCCTGTCTGCACGAGTTGTCCTAGGTATATATACCTGTCTACTACCTCTAGTGCTTCGCCTTGTACATGTATTTGTTTGAGTGGGACTCTGCTGTTGAACATAACCTTAGTCTTTTTCTTGTTCATCTTAAGTCCGACTTTTAGGCTTTCTCTATTCAGATCGTTTATTAATTGCTGCAGTTCATCAGCTGATTCACTAAGGAGAACAATGTCGTCTGCAAATCTTAGGTTGTTTAGGTGTTCGTCTCCTATTTTGATACCCTTCCCTTCCCATTCTAGTTTCTTGAATATTTCCTCGAGGCAGGCTGTAAACAGCTTTGGTGAGATGGTGTCGCCCTGTCTAACGCCTTTTTTAATTGGTATTTTATCGGTTTCTGTGTGGAGTTTGATGGTTGCTGTCCCATCTTTGTATATATCTTCCAATATATTACAATATACCTCCTCTACTCCCTGTTGTTGAATAGCACCTAATACTGCTGGTATTTGTACAGAGTCAAATGCCTTTTCATAATCGATGAATGCCATACACAGGGGTTTCCTATATTCGTTTACTTTATCTCTTATTTGGGTGAGCGTGTGGATGTGATCTGTTGTTGAGAATCCGCTGCGGAAGCCTGCCTGTTCTCTAGGCTGGCTGGAATCCAGACTGTCAGAGATGCGAGCTGTAATGACTTTCGTGAACAGTTTGTAAGTAACCGAAAGGAGGCTTATGGGTCGGTAATTTTTAAAATCCTTTTTATCGCCTTTTTTGTGCAACAAGATAATTATTGCATTTTTCCAAGCTTTCGGAGTTTTTCCGCTGAGAAGACATTTGTTAAAAAGATTGGCTAGTTTCACTGTTGCGATGTCTCCTGCATCTAATATGAGGTCTATACTAATTCTGTCTTCGCCTGGTGTTTTCCCTCTCTTCATGCCTTTAAGTGCTCTTTTTATTTCTTCTTTTGTGATATTAGGTACGTCGCTAGTTACCGCGTTTGCTTCTATTTGTGGCTGTTCGTTTGAGTTGTATAGATCCCTGTAAAAGTTTTCCACTACTTTGATGATTTCATTCTTGTTATGTGTTCCTTCTCCGTCTGGTTTCTTAATTGCATACATTTGATTTCTCCCTATTCCTAGTCTTCTTTTAGCTGCTTTCATGCTGGTACCTGAAATCACTGCTTCATTTATTATTTGAGTATTGAATTTCCGTACATCTTCCCTCTTCTTTTTATTTATGGTCTTTGTTAGTTCAACCAATTCTATCTTGTCCCTATTTGACGATACTTTCATGTCTCTACGTTTTTGCGTAAGCTGTTTAGTTTCTACCGAGAGCTTGCTGGAGCTTCGATTGTCGTTCTTTCCGCCTACTTCAGTGCAGCTTCTTTTATTATGTCATTGAACTGTTTATTGATTTGGTCGATGTTGAGATTTTCGTCGCGGAGGAGTGAATATCTGTTTTGGATGTTTAGGCTAAATTCTGTTGCTCTGATCCTCAAGTTAGCCAAGTTTGGCTGTGGTTTACTCATTAGTTTGTTCCTTTCCCTTCTGAGATGTATTTTAATTTCGCCTCTCATCATTGTATGGTCGCTGCCTACATTTACTTTATTTATAACCTCTACATTTTTTATTATATCGCGCCTATTTGAAATTATGAAGTCAATTTCGTTTTTGACGTCAGAAGGCGACTTCCATGTCCACTTCCGTTCTAGTCTTTCTTCGAAGAATGTATTCATGATACTGAGTGATCGAGCCTCCGCAAATTCGACTAGCATTTGTCCCCTCTCGTTCCTAGTGCCTAGTGCCATGGTTCCCTACTGCGGTTTCGCCCTCTGTCTTTTTATCTATTTTGGCATTAAAATCCCCCATAATTATTGTGAAATGGGTTTTTGTTCTCTCGCTGGCTAAGTGAACATTTTCATAGAAGCTCTCTATTTCTTCATCACTGTGGCTGCAGGTTGGAGCATAGACTTGAATAATTTTTAAGTTGTACCTATTGTTTAGTTTTATTGTTACAGAAGCCACTCTTTCGCTGACACTATAGAATTCTACAATGTTCTTTTCTAAGCGTTTGTGTATTTAGAATCCTACCCCTAATTCCTGTTTGCTACCCAGAGGTTTTCCTCTCCAATAGAGCACGTGTCCCTCATTTAATAACTTCTGCTCTTCACCTAGTCTTCTAACTTCGCAGAGTCCTACTACATCCCTTTTAATGGAAGAGAGTTCCTCTAGTAAAGCTAGTAAGTCGGATTCAGTTCTCATGGTCCTTATATTGTATGTGCAAAGGTTCATCAACGTGGGGCGGCCTGTCTTTACCCGGATATTTTTAGCACCCCCTGCTCCGGAGCGATCCTGATCGCCGCCGTAACCAGGGGCTCCTTCGCCTCCGGGGAATGGGGGCCGTTCCTGAATATTTTGTCTCATGCTTGGGAGGTGGACAGCCGATTTACCTCCCACCTACTGGCTTAGGTGTATCTTGGTGGGAGGGGAGTAATTTAGCCGGAATGCCATTGATAAGTCCCCCCCAGCAGGTTTGGTCCTACCTGGAGTGGACTTAGGAGCGGCAATGCACGGCCTGCTCACTACTCCCGTGAGCTGGGCTTAATTATCAGAAGTGCATATATGTTTTATTTTATTTTATTTATTAACTTCATTTGTGCGTATGTGCACCTGATGCAGACATATTCATTCCCGCACATGCTCTAAGTACTACGCATATGCTCATTCCCACGCATATGCATATGCAAGCATACACATTTATTCTTGTATCTATGCTTATGGATATGGATACTTATTCTTACGTTATAAATAACTACATACATGTCCATCATAGTCTGACCTAGTCATATGTTCACATCGCCTGTCCGGTTATGCGCTTGTTATATGTTATTGATAAGTGAGTGAGTATACATGAGTGTATACTCACCCGTGTATATGTAAACACCCCTTTTTGCATACCTCGCAAACCTACCTATCATTATACATACGCATGTATCTATCCCTGCATGTGCTCACGCATCCGTATATGAGCACATACATTTGCAGGATACACAAGTGCCCCCCCCCCCTTTACATATGTGTATATATCTGTACTTGCTTTACATATAACTACCTCTACGTACATACATACGTACTTACATACATACATATACTTAATTATTTATCCACCTTCCTACATCCTGCACACACCTATATACGTATACCTTTACGTATACACATATAAATACCTACATATGTCTAACTGTACATTCACCCACGCATACACATAAACACGCACATTATACATACCTATATACACATACACATATATACATGCTTATATACACATGTAAATGTACACATTCATGCATGAATATATACACCATATGTACAAATTTGCATATTTACGCCTTTAAACCCATGTATACCCTCATGTATAAGCACGGAACATACCCATATATAATGTACTCTATCACAAAGCTATATGGAACCTTATAGCCTTACGTAGACAACAGCAGCATACATACCCATGTATCCGCACATGAATTTAAACTCGCCTACACTCATATGAACCTGTACACATACATACGCATGTACATGCGCACATATGCACCTGCGCACTTTCGTGCCTACGCGCTCATATTCGCGCACGAACGTATGAACAGTCTGCATAGGCGCACACACGCACTCCATTATAATGAGCCCATGCATTATAATGTCCTTAAATTGTAGTGTTGCAGCAGAGGAATTGAGGGAAGGATGCGGGTGGTGTGGGAGGATTTAGGATGGTATTGGAGGGGGTAAGGATGGGGTTTGGGATAAAGGGAGTTATAAGGGTGATTTTGTATCTGGCAATTTTTCGGAGCGGCGTCGCATTCCTTAGCTGTTGTTAAGCCTAACGGGGTGCGGCCTCGGCTGACCGCAGGTCATGGGGTCGGCGTCTGGCGCTCATCTGAGGTGCCAAAGCTTGAATTATGCTTTATTATTACTTGATTAATCAGGCGTTTCTTCTGTCGAATGTCAGATGATACTTTACGCTTTATGGGAACCATTTTTAACTTACCTGATTTTGTGATGTACTGTACTTACATACTGGCCGTTGACTGTTCCTTAGCAAATCTACTTGAGTGGAAACTGTAATGCCCGCGCGGTTGGCACTGTTACTCGGCGACCTGTGGCACAGGTGTTGCTTATCATTTCCTAATGCTTTCGTAATTTGGTATACTTTTCATGGGGGGAGATTATTATTATTATTTTCTTTTCACTGATTCTGAATATTGAGGTACTCTCGATGAACTAATGAACTTCTCTAACACTAATGAATCCTAGTATTCCTAGTTGGCACTTTCTGGCACTCCTGTTGGTTTAAAAAAAGTCCCCGTACGTATGGTCCGATAATACATTTTATAAACTTGTGAGGCTATCAGATGAATAATTATTTCTATTGTGGTTGGATTATATGCTCTATACATTCACGATTTTTTCTCTCCTGTGTAGCACTATCACAGATCACTTTGGACACGTAATTTTAGCACTTAATAACACTGATCAAAAGAACGACTCCACTCTTACTCATTGCCAGATACATCATATATATATATATATATATATATATATATATATATATATATATATATATATATATATATATATATATCTGCGAGCAGATAGGCAGGAACTCATGACAGGTCTGATCAATCTACTTAAGCCATGACCCCATGAGTCGTCCCACTGGCCTACTCTACATGGGGTTGTTTGTAACCAGAGATAACCTGGTGGTCAGGATCATCCTGCGGGTAAGGAGCCATGATCCGGCACAAGGTACTGTTTCAGATTGCATCAAGAGTTGATACCGAGGACCAGGATAGCATCCAGGTTTCAGTACTATAGAGTAAACCGCAGTATCTGGGACTTGAAGACAGCTTGATTCTTCTGCTGCTCTGCTGCGAAGCCAGTCCATCTAATGACTTCGTGGTCTGACTGCCCAGAATCATCCATTGCCAAGTTATGTAAAGCTCTTAATGACTTCAGTGCCCTTGCTGCAAGCGTATACCGACCGTGCAAATTCTCTTAACAGGTCCCCAGAGTCCTAGATCTTGGTCCTGGACACCTTTAGACCCAGGGGCTTTGCTTCATTTCTGGATGCATCTAGAACGAATACTGGGGTTTCCAGACATAGAATAGCAGCATTGTCAGCAAAGTCAAGGTCAGTAACCTTGCTCCACAATGACTTTGGACAGTTGCTCTGCCCAGTATTCAACCCATGCAAGTGTTAAAAAGTGTTGGTGCAAGAGGACAGCCTTTCCTTACTTCTGAACTAACAGAGAAGTTCGACAGGCCTCCACCATACTTTACAACACTTGAAGTACTAGTATACAGGCTTGCTATTAATCCCAAAATCCTTGTTAGTATTCCTCTCAGCCTATGGATCTCCTTGAGTGTTTCCGATGCACCATATCGTCCAACTTGAGCTCGATGTGTGCTGTAAGCAGCCCACGGCCGAAATCATGACGGTACTCTCCACTGTTTCATAGCGTCAGGATATGATCTATTGTGGTCTTACCAGAAGTGAATCCAGATTGCTCTATCCTTAGGTGCTTCAGCAGATGTCTCTGATATGTCTCAGATGGATGTGAGGGAGAACCTTACCTAGTATACTGAGCAGTGTAATATCCTAAGAAAAACAT
>NC_091560.1:18942128-18944628 GCF_042767895.1 Penaeus vannamei
ACTGATGGCCCTGCATTCTGACCTAATGTTCCCCGCATTTGAAGCATAATACGCCTCATAAGGACATAAGTTTCTCTCAACCTACAATAATTCATCACAAGACAGTGAGTTGAAACATGAAGAGGGCTTGGAGTAAAGTTTCCTCAGGGCTTGGTATGCAGGACGAAGGTCATTACTAAGAAATGGCCGGAGGGTAGCCACAACCAATCTATGATCAGTATCACAGAACTCGGCACTCCTATACATCCTGCAGTTCTGGAGGATCCTCCAACGAATGCTAACAAGTATGTGGTCATCCATGTCCAAAATTGTGGGTCTGAGTGCTGGTACCAGAAGCCAGAAATCCTCAATTTCTGGGATCTTGCAAGGTCCTGGGAAAGGAAGCTATTCTCCTTTTCTCATTGCTGGTATCAGCTCCCAAATCATGAAGACCTACAGACATCTCATAGCCCGTTCAATCACAGCCAGATACCACTTTGAAGTCGCCCAGAACAATACAGATATCTCACTGGGGACAACTGTCTGACACAGACGCAAGTGTGGCGTAGGTCTCATTTACATCGGTAGGGACGTAAACAGCAATGAGAGATATGAAGCCAAATGCTAGCTTCAGTCTCAATTACATAATATGCTCTGACTCCACCACCGAGGGCTGGAGTCTGCTGGAGATGGCTGTCGCTATGGCCCAACCAGTAATAGGTGTAGCCATCTACACTAGTTGTGCCACTGCCAGGTCTTCTTACCTCCGAGAGAGCAGCCACCTCAACTCTTAGCCTCCACAGTTCCCTCAACAGTAGAGGAAACCGATCATCTTGATGCAAAGAATGAATATACCAAGCCCCCACCCTGATTTCCCGCCTGAGGTTTAGCTGCAGGTGGTCACGGCCGTCGACGCTGCCCGGTACAAAAGGGGGTGGCAGGCTGTAGGACCCATCATCCACCTGTTGGGTTTTCTTGGGCTTTCCCCCATAAACTTCACTCGGGGCTGGCGGCTGCCAGAACGCAGGTGGGACGGTTAGTTCCCGTTCCCATCCTGCGGCCCAGCAGTCACCCTCCCACCAGGGCCCACAGCCCGCCTCTCTTGCTGGGTAGGAGGGGCATTTCCCCTTCTCCTAGCATTTCCATTTATATTAAGCACTGCCGATTGGTTTTATTTGGGGGGAGGAAGACTGGCACGGCCCACCTCCCCCAAGCCTCCTATTAATCCCAGGGGGCTTTTGGGCAGGAGTTGGTACAGTGCCAGGGTGTGTCCACAGGCCGGTGGGCCATGATCCTGTACCTCTGGGGCCTCCTGCTCTTAGATCCCCCACATTTTAGCCTCTATGGGAGGCCACGAGGAGGCACTACAGAAGTCTCAGTAGAGAGTCTGTGAACTGGCAGGGGAGGTTTAAACAAAGAGCTTAATCTCTATTGTATACTACATTTATCTTAGTACTACGAATAAGTATTTGGCATAAATGTTTCCCTGCAGTGATACTGAAACTAACAAAAAAAAGATCAATCAGTAATCTAAACTAACGAGATTCTTCTTAACATAGCTCTTGAAATTAAACATAATTTGATCTTCAATCGTACAAAATTTGATTTTTTAAAATGAAATGTACATAATATGAAATATAATGAACATAAAACTAAAGAGCAAAAGCTGCTGTAAATATTAAGAGTTAAAATTAAAAAAGGACTAGTCAATGACCATTCTATATTTTCTTATAAACTAAAGAGCACCATGAAAAATACCATTTGGAATGTAACTAATACTCATAATTGAGGCACCCTTGGTAGGACATGTAAAAAAAATAAAAGATTTTTGCTACATATGTATGGAATAATAATAATAAAAAAGTTGATTAAAGTTTTATTTGCTCTTCTCTGAGCTCAGCCTTTGTATTTAGAAACCTTCCTGTAGTATCATAAATGAAATATTTATATCATCCTCCATTTTGTGCTCAAAATATGTATGTACCTTACAGTGATATCACTCTATTTCTGCATAATAATTACATGAAATAATTTCTATATAACCTATAGTTTATGATAATCGTATTTAAAAAAGAGCGAGGTCTTATAATATTATGTTTTTTATTACTAGTACCATTTCTGTAACTATGATATACAGAGGTTAAATAAACCACTATTTCACAAGCACTAATATATTGACACAAATTATATACACATTTGATATTTCATTTACAAAGGTACTATCACATTATACATAAACTTACATTATATACAAAAAATCATTCATTTAATAGTATCACTTTACACTTACAAATTATGTGCAATCTCTTCCCTTTTGGTAGCACATGATATGTTTCCCACAATGTCTACGTACATTTTCTTCGGCGAAGATATTTTCATTTGCTAATCCTTCATTCTCAAGAAGACGCTCAAGCGCGTTATCAATAGTTATATTAGGTAAAACACAACAGGGTATGATTATGTGGCTGACTCTTTCTATATCTGCATCAATGTATTTAAATCGTCTAAATCTTTCTTTTAA
>NC_091560.1:18947379-18972379 GCF_042767895.1 Penaeus vannamei
TTTTCTCCTTTTAGCCTTTTTCTCATTATAGATGGGCTTTATAATGATAATTATCATCATTATTGTCATTATCATCATCATTATTATCATTACTGTCATTATTGCCCTAATTACCCTTAATATAGTCATTATAATAATCATTATCTAAATTATTAATGTCATTTTCATCATTATAATGATTTTAATAATGATATTGACAATAATGATAATTCTTGAGATAATAACAATAATGATAATGATTATAATAACAATAATGGCCGGGATATATTTAGTTTTTTTTTTTATTTCTATCATTGTCGTTATTATTAGTGTTATTAGTAGGAAAATCATTAGAATATTGTTGAGTATTCTTATTATCGCAATTATTAGGCAAATCATCATTATAACTATCATTATATAATTTTTATCATAATTATTGTCCTAATTACTCGCATGATTATCATTATTACCGTCATTATTGATGGGGTTATCATCAAAATCATCCTAATTAGTAGAATTATTGCTAAAATCATCATAATCATCATTTAAACTGGAAAAAGGGGGGTTTTCGACTCATCTCTCAGAAGGCTGTATTTTGCTAGATTTCGCCGGTTTTTCGACTTTTGGGATTTTTCTCCTTTTAGCCTTTTTCTCATTATAGATGGGCTTTATAATGATAATTATCATCATTATTGTCATTATCATCATCATTATTATCATTACTGTGATTATTGCCCTAATTACCCTTAATATAGTCATTATAATAATCATTATCTTAATTATTAATGTCATTTTCATTATTATAATGATTTTAATAATGATAATGGCAATAATGATAATTCTAGAAAGAATAACAACAATAAAATTTATTATAATAACAATAATAGCCGTGTTATAATTACTTTTATTATTATTTCTGTTATCATTGTCGTTATTATTAGTGTTATTAGTAGGAAATTATTAGAATTGTGTTGATTATTGCTATTATTGCAATTATTACGCAAATCATCATTATAAGTATCATTGTATAATTATTATCATAATTATTGTCCAAATTACTCTCATAATTACCATTATTATCGTCATTATTGTCATTATTGATGGGGTTATCATCAAAATCATCCCAATTAGCAGAATTAATGGTAAAATCATCATAATCATCATTTAAACTGGAAAAAGGGGGGTTTTCGAGTCATCTCTCAGAAGGCTGTATTTTGCTAGATTTCGCCGGTTTTTCGACTTTTTGGATTTTTCTCCTTTTAGCCTTTTTCTCATTATAGATGGGCTTTATAATGATAATTATCATCATTATTGTCATTATCATCATCATTATTATCATTACTGTCATTATTGCCCTAATTACCCTTAATATAGTCATTATAATAATCATTATCTAAATTATTAATGTCATTTTCATCATTATAATGATTTTAATAATGATATTGACAATAATGATAATTCTTGAGATAATAACAATAATGATAATGATTATAATAACAATAATGGCCGGGATATATTTAATTTTATTTTTATTTCTATCATTGTCGTTATTATTAGTGTTATTAGTAGGAAAATCATTAGAATATTGTTGAGTATTCTTATTATCGCAATTATTAGGCAAATCATCATTATAACTATCATTATATAATTTTTATCATAATTATTGTCCTAATTACTCGCATGATTATCATTATTACCGTCATTATTGATGGGGTTATCATCAAAATCATCCTAATTAGTAGAATTATTGCTAAAATCATCATAATCATCATTTAAACTGGAAAAAGGGGGGTTTTCGACTCATCTCTCAGAAGGCTGTATTTTGCTAGATTTCGCCGGTTTTTCGACTTTTGGGATTTTTCTCCTTTTAGCCTTTTTCTCATTATAGATGGGCTTTATAATGATAATTATCATCATTATTGTCATTATCATCATCATTATTATCATTACTGTGATTATTGCCCTAATTACCCATTATAATAATCATTATCTTAATTATTAATGTCATTTTCATTATTATAATGATTTTAATAATGATAATGGCAATAATGATAATTCTAGAAAGAATAACAACAATAAAATTTATTATAATAACAATAATAGCCGTGTTATAATTACTTTTATTATTATTTCTGTTATCATTGTCGTTATTATTAGTGTTATTAGTAGGAAATTATTAGAATTGTGTTGATTATTGCTATTATTGCAATTATTACGCAAATCATCATTATAAGTATCATTGTATAATTATTATCATAATTATTGTCCAAATTACTCTCATAATTACCATTATTATCGTCATTATTGTCATTATTGATGGGGTTATCATCAAAATCATCCCAATTAGCAGAATTAATGGTAAAATCATCATAATCATCATTTAAACTGGAAAAAGGGGGGTTTTCGAGTCATCTCTCAGAAGGCTGTATTTTGCTAGATTTCGCCGGTTTTTCGACTTTTTGGATTTTTCTCCTTTTAGCCTTTTTCTCATTATAGATGGGCTTTATAATGATAATTATCATCATTATTGTCATTATCATCATCATTATTATCATTACTGTCATTATTGCCCTAATTACCCTTAATATAGTCATTATAATAATCATTATCTAAATTATTAATGTCATTTTCATCATTATAATGATTTTAATAATGATATTGACAATAATGATAATTCTTGAGATAATAACAATAATGATAATGATTATAATAACAATAATGGCCGGGATATATTTAATTTTATTTTTATTTCTATCATTGTCGTTATTATTAGTGTTATTAGTAGGAAAATCATTAGAATATTGTTGAGTATTCTTATTATCGCAATTATTAGGCAAATCATCATTATAACTATCATTATATAATTTTTATCATAATTATTGTCCTAATTACTCGCATGATTATCATTATTACCGTCATTATTGATGGGGTTATCATCAAAATCATCCTAATTAGTAGAATTATTGCTAAAATCATCATAATCATCATTTAAACTGGAAAAAGGGGGGTTTTCGACTCATCTCTCAGAAGGCTGTATTTTGCTAGATTTCGCCGGTTTTTCGACTTTTTGCATTTTTCTCCTTTTAGCCTTTTTCTCATTATAGATGGGCTTTATAATGATAATTATCATCATTATTGTCATTATCATCATCATTATTATCATTACTGTGATTATTGCCCTAATTACCCTTAATATAGTCATTATAATAATCATTATCTTAATTATTAATGTCATTTTCATTATTATAATGATTTTAATAATGATAATGGCAATAATGATAATTCTAGAAAGAATAACAACAATAAAATTTATTATAATAACAATAATAGCCGTGTTATAATTACTTTTATTATTATTTCTGTTATCATTGTCGTTATTATTAGTGTTATTAGTAGGAAATTATTAGAATTGTGTTGATTATTGCTATTATTGCAATTATTACGCAAATCATCATTATAAGTATCATTGTATAATTATTATCATAATTATTGTCCAAATTACTCTCATAATTACCATTATTATCGTCATTATTGTCATTATTGATGGGGTTATCATCAAAATCATCCCAATTAGCAGAATTAATGGTAAAATCATCATAATCATCATTTAAACTGGAAAAAGGGGGGTTTTCGACTCATCTCTCAGAAGGCTGTATTTTGCTAGATTTCGCCGGTTTTTCGACTTTTTGGATTTTTCTCCTTTTAGCCTTTTTCTCATTATAGATGGGCTTTATAATGATAATTATCATCATTATTGTCATTATCATCATCATTATTATCATTACTGTGATTATTGCCCTAATTACCCTTAATATAGTCATTATAATAATCATTATCTTAATTATTAATGTCATTTTCATTATTATAATGATTTTAATAATGATAATGGCAATAATGATAATTCTAGAAAGAATAACAACAATAAAATTTATTATAATAACAATAATAGCCGTGTTATAATTACTTTTATTATTATTTCTGTTATCATTGTCGTTATTATTAGTGTTATTAGTAGGAAATTATTAGAATTGTGTTGATTATTGCTATTATTGCAATTATTACGCAAATCATCATTATAAGTATCATTGTATAATTATTATCATAATTATTGTCCAAATTACTCTCATAATTACCATTATTACCGTCATTATTGTCATTATTGATGGGGTTATCATCAAAATCATCCCAATTAGCAGAATTAATGGTAAAATCATCATAATCATCATTTAAACTGGAAAAAGGGGGGTTTTCGAGTCATCTCTCAGAAGGCTGTATTTTGCTAGATTTCGCCGGTTTTTCGACTTTTTGGATTTTTCTCCTTTTAGCCTTTTTCTCATTATAGATGGGCTTTATAATGATAATTATCATCATTATTGTCATTATCATCATCATTATTATCATTACTGTCATTATTGCCCTAATTACCCTTAATATAGTCATTATAATAATCATTATCTAAATTATTAATGTCATTTTCATCATTATAATGATTTTAATAATGATATTGACAATAATGATAATTCTTGAGATAATAACAATAATGATAATGATTATAATAACAATAATGGCCGGGATATATTTAATTTTATTTTTATTTCTATCATTGTCGTTATTATTAGTGTTATTAGTAGGAAAATCATTAGAATATTGTTGAGTATTCTTATTATCGCAATTATTAGGCAAATCATCATTATAACTATCATTATATAATTTTTATTATAATTATTGTCCTAATTACTCGCATGATTATCATTATTACCGTCATTATTGATGGGGTTATCATCAAAATCATCCTAATTAGTAGAATTATTGCTAAAATCATCATAATCATCATTTAAACTGGAAAAAGGGGGGTTTTCGACTCATCTCTCAGAAGGCTGTATTTTGCTAGATTTCGCCGGTTTTTCGACTTTTTGGATTTTTCTCCTTTTAGCCTTTTTCTCATTATAGATGGGCTTTATAATGATAATTATCATCATTATTGTCATTATCATCATCATTATTATCATTACTGTGATTATTGCCCTAATTACCCTTAATATAGTCATTATAATAATCATTATCTTAATTATTAATGTCATTTTCATTATTATAATGATTTTAATAATGATAATGGCAATAATGATAATTCTAGAAAGAATAACAACAATAAAATTTATTATAATAACAATAATAGCCGTGTTATAATTACTTTTATTATTATTTCTGTTATCATTGTCGTTATTATTAGTGTTATTAGTAGGAAATTATTAGAATTGTGTTGATTATTGCTATTATTGCAATTATTACGCAAATCATCATTATAAGTATCATTGTATAATTATTATCATAATTATTGTCCAAATTACTCTCATAATTACCATTATTATCGTCATTATTGTCATTATTGATGGGGTTATCATCAAAATCATCCCAATTAGCAGAATTAATGGTAAAATCATCATAATCATCATTTAAACTGGAAAAAGGGGGGTTTTCGAGTCATCTCTCAGAAGGCTGTATTTTGCTAGATTTCGCCGGTTTTTCGACTTTTTGGATTTTTCTCCTTTTAGCCTTTTTCTCATTATAGATGGGCTTTATAATGATAATTATCATCATTATTGTCATTATCATCATCATTATTATCATTACTGTCATTATTGCCCTAATTACCCTTAATATAGTCATTATAATAATCATTATCTAAATTATTAATGTCATTTTCATCATTATAATGATTTTAATAATGATATTGACAATAATGATAATTCTTGAGATAATAACAATAATGATAATGATTATAATAACAATAATGGCCGGGATATATTTAATTTTATTTTTATTTCTATCATTGTCGTTATTATTAGTGTTATTAGTAGGAAAATCATTAGAATATTGTTGAGTATTCTTATTATCGCAATTATTAGGCAAATCATCATTATAACTATCATTATATAATTTTTATCATAATTATTGTCCTAATTACTCGCATGATTATCATTATTACCGTCATTATTGATGGGGTTATCATCAAAATCATCCTAATTAGTAGAATTATTGCTAAAATCATCATAATCATCATTTAAACTGGAAAAAGGGGGGTTTTCGACTCATCTCTCAGAAGGCTGTATTTTGCTAGATTTCGCCGGTTTTTCGACTTTTTGGATTTTTCTCCTTTTAGCCTTTTTCTCATTATAGATGGGCTTTATAATGATAATTATCATCATTATTGTCATTATCATCATCATTATTATCATTACTGTGATTATTGCCCTAATTACCCTTAATATAGTCATTATAATAATCATTATCTTAATTATTAATGTCATTTTCATTATTATAATGATTTTAATAATGATAATGGCAATAATGATAATTCTAGAAAGAATAACAACAATAAAATTTATTATAATAACAATAATAGCCGTGTTATAATTACTTTTATTATTATTTCTGTTATCATTGTCGTTATTATTAGTGTTATTAGTAGGAAATTATTAGAATTGTGTTGATTATTGCTATTATTGCAATTATTACGCAAATCATCATTATAAGTATCATTGTATAATTATTATCATAATTATTGTCCAAATTACTCTCATAATTACCATTATTATCGTCATTATTGTCATTATTGATGGGGTTATCATCAAAATCATCCCAATTAGCAGAATTAATGGTAAAATCATCATAATCATCATTTAAACTGGAAAAAGGGGGGTTTTCGAGTCATCTCTCAGAAGGCTGTATTTTGCTAGATTTCGCCGGTTTTTCGACTTTTTGGATTTTTCTCCTTTTAGCCTTTTTCTCATTATAGATGGGCTTTATAATGATAATTATCATCATTATTGTCATTATCATCATCATTATTATCATTACTGTCATTATTGCCCTAATTACCCTTAATATAGTCATTATAATAATCATTATCTAAATTATTAATGTCATTTTCATCATTATAATGATTTTAATAATGATATTGACAATAATGATAATTCTTGAGATAATAACAATAATGATAATGATTATAATAACAATAATGGCCGGGATATATTTAATTTTATTTTTATTTCTATCATTGTCGTTATTATTAGTGTTATTAGTAGGAAAATCATTAGAATATTGTTGAGTATTCTTATTATCGCAATTATTAGGCAAATCATCATTATAACTATCATTATATAATTTTTATCATAATTATTGTCCTAATTACTCGCATGATTATCATTATTACCGTCATTATTGATGGGGTTATCATCAAAATCATCCTAATTAGTAGAATTATTGCTAAAATCATCATAATCATCATTTAAACTGGAAAAAGGGGGGTTTTCGACTCATCTCTCAGAAGGCTGTATTTTGCTAGATTTCGCCGGTTTTTCGACTTTTGGGATTTTTCTCCTTTTAGCCTTTTTCTCATTATAGATGGGCTTTATAATGATAATTATCATCATTATTGTCATTATCATCATCATTATTATCATTACTGTGATTATTGCCCTAATTACCCTTAATATAGTCATTATAATAATCATTATCTTAATTATTAATGTCATTTTCATTATTATAATGATTTTAATAATGATAATGGCAATAATGATAATTCTAGAAAGAATAACAACAATAAAATTTATTATAATAACAATAATAGCCGTGTTATAATTACTTTTATTATTATTTCTGTTATCATTGTCGTTATTATTAGTGTTATTAGTAGGAAATTATTAGAATTGTGTTGATTATTGCTATTATTGCAATTATTACGCAAATCATCATTATAAGTATCATTGTATAATTATTATCATAATTATTGTCCAAATTACTCTCATAATTACCATTATTATCGTCATTATTGTCATTATTGATGGGGTTATCATCAAAATCATCCCAATTAGCAGAATTAATGGTAAAATCATCATAATCATCATTTAAACTGGAAAAAGGGGGGTTTTCGAGTCATCTCTCAGAAGGCTGTATTTTGCTAGATTTCGCCGGTTTTTCGACTTTTTGGATTTTTCTCCTTTTAGCCTTTTTCTCATTATAGATGGGCTTTATAATGATAATTATCATCATTATTGTCATTATCATCATCATTATTATCATTACTGTCATTATTGCCCTAATTACCCTTAATATAGTCATTATAATAATCATTATCTAAATTATTAATGTCATTTTCATCATTATAATGATTTTAATAATGATATTGACAATAATGATAATTCTTGAGATAATAACAATAATGATAATGATTATAATAACAATAATGGCCGGGATATATTTAATTTTATTTTTATTTCTATCATTGTCGTTATTATTAGTGTTATTAGTAGGAAAATCATTAGAATATTGTTGAGTATTCTTATTATCGCAATTATTAGGCAAATCATCATTATAACTATCATTATATAATTTTTATCATAATTATTGTCCTAATTACTCGCATGATTATCATTATTACCGTCATTATTGATGGGGTTATCATCAAAATCATCCTAATTAGTAGAATTATTGCTAAAATCATCATAATCATCATTTAAACTGGAAAAAGGGGGGTTTTCGACTCATCTCTCAGAAGGCTGTATTTTGCTAGATTTCGCCGGTTTTTCGACTTTTTGGATTTTTCTCCTTTTAGCCTTTTTCTCATTATAGATGGGCTTTATAATGATAATTATCATCATTATTGTCATTATCATCATCATTATTATCATTACTGTGATTATTGCCCTAATTACCCTTAATATAGTCATTATAATAATCATTATCTTAATTATTAATGTCATTTTCATTATTATAATGATTTTAATAATGATAATGGCAATAATGATAATTCTAGAAAGAATAACAACAATAAAATTTATTATAATAACAATAATAGCCGTGTTATAATTACTTTTATTATTATTTCTGTTATCATTGTCGTTATTATTAGTGTTATTAGTAGGAAATTATTAGAATTGTGTTGATTATTGCTATTATTGCAATTATTACGCAAATCATCATTATAAGTATCATTGTATAATTATTATCATAATTATTGTCCAAATTACTCTCATAATTACCATTATTATCGTCATTATTGTCATTATTGATGGGGTTATCATCAAAATCATCCCAATTAGCAGAATTAATGGTAAAATCATCATAATCATCATTTAAACTGGAAAAAGGGGGGTTTTCGAGTCATCTCTCAGAAGGCTGTATTTTGCTAGATTTCGCCGGTTTTTCGACTTTTTGGATTTTTCTCCTTTTAGCCTTTTTCTCATTATAGATGGGCTTTATAATGATAATTATCATCATTATTGTCATTATCATCATCATTATTATCATTACTGTCATTATTGCCCTAATTACCCTTAATATAGTCATTATAATAATCATTATCTAAATTATTAATGTCATTTTCATCATTATAATGATTTTAATAATGATATTGACAATAATGATAATTCTTGAGATAATAACAATAATGATAATGATTATAATAACAATAATGGCCGGGATATATTTAATTTTATTTTTATTTCTATCATTGTCGTTATTATTAGTGTTATTAGTAGGAAATTATTAGAATTGTGTTGATTATTGCTATTATTGCAATTATTACGCAAATCATCATTATAAGTATCATTGTATAATTATTATCATAATTATTGTCCAAATTACTCTCATAATTACCATTATTATCGTCATTATTGTCATTATTGATGGGGTTATCATCAAAATCATCCCAATTAGCAGAATTAATGGTAAAATCATCATAATCATCATTTAAACTGGAAAAAGGGGGGTTTTCGAGTCATCTCTCAGAAGGCTGTATTTTGCTAGATTTCGCCGGTTTTTCGACTTTTTGGATTTTTCTCCTTTTAGCCTTTTTCTCATTATAGATGGGCTTTATAATGATAATTATCATCATTATTGTCATTATCATCATCATTATTATCATTACTGTCATTATTGCCCTAATTACCCTTAATATAGTCATTATAATAATCATTATCTAAATTATTAATGTCATTTTCATCATTATAATGATTTTAATAATGATATTGACAATAATGATAATTCTTGAGATAATAACAATAATGATAATGATTATAATAACAATAATGGCCGGGATATATTTAATTTTATTTTTATTTCTATCATTGTCGTTATTATTAGTGTTATTAGTAGGAAAATCATTAGAATATTGTTGAGTATTCTTATTATCGCAATTATTAGGCAAATCATCATTATAACTATCATTATATAATTATTATCATAATTATTGTCCTAATTACTCGCATGATTATCATTATTACCGTCATTATTGATGGGGTTATCATCAAAATCATCCTAATTAGTAGAATTATTGCTAAAATCATCATAATCATCATTTAAACTGGAAAAAGGGGGGTTTTCGACTCATCTCTCAGAAGGCTGTATTTTGCTAGATTTCGCCGGTTTTTCGACTTTTTGGATTTTTCTCCTTTTAGCCTTTTTCTCATTATAGATGGGCTTTATAATGATAATTATCATCATTATTGTCATTATCATCATCATTATTATCATTACTGTGATTATTGCCCTAATTACCCTTAATATAGTCATTATAATAATCATTATCTTAATTATTAATGTCATTTTCATTATTATAATGATTTTAATAATGATAATGGCAATAATGATAATTCTAGAAAGAATAACAACAATAAAATTTATTATAATAACAATAATAGCCGTGTTATAATTACTTTTATTATTATTTCTGTTATCATTGTCGTTATTATTAGTGTTATTAGTAGGAAATTATTAGAATTGTGTTGATTATTGCTATTATTGCAATTATTACGCAAATCATCATTATAAGTATCATTGTATAATTATTATCATAATTATTGTCCAAATTACTCTCATAATTACCATTATTATCGTCATTATTGTCATTATTGATGGGGTTATCATCAAAATCATCCCAATTAGCAGAATTAATGGTAAAATCATCATAATCATCATTTAAACTGGAAAAAGGGGGGTTTTCGAGTCATCTCTCAGAAGGCTGTATTTTGCTAGATTTCGCCGGTTTTTCGACTTTTTGGATTTTTCTCCTTTTAGCCTTTTTCTCATTATAGATGGGCTTTATAATGATAATTATCATCATTATTGTCATTATCATCATCATTATTATCATTACTGTCATTATTGCCCTAATTACCCTTAATATAGTCATTATAATAATCATTATCTAAATTATTAATGTCATTTTCATCATTATAATGATTTTAATAATGATATTGACAATAATGATAATTCTTGAGATAATAACAATAATGATAATGATTATAATAACAATAATGGCCGGGATATATTTAATTTTATTTTTATTTCTATCATTGTCGTTATTATTAGTGTTATTAGTAGGAAAATCATTAGAATATTGTTGAGTATTCTTATTATCGCAATTATTAGGCAAATCATCATTATAACTATCATTATATAATTTTTATCATAATTATTGTCCTAATTACTCGCATGATTATCATTATTACCGTCATTATTGATGGGGTTATCATCAAAATCATCCTAATTAGTAGAATTATTGCTAAAATCATCATAATCATCATTTAAACTGGAAAAAGGGGGGTTTTCGACTCATCTCTCAGAAGGCTGTATTTTGCTAGATTTCGCCGGTTTTTCGACTTTTTGGATTTTTCTCCTTTTAGCCTTTTTCTCATTATAGATGGGCTTTATAATGATAATTATCATCATTATTGTCATTATCATCATCATTATTATCATTACTGTGATTATTGCCCTAATTACCCTTAATATAGTCATTATAATAATCATTATCTTAATTATTAATGTCATTTTCATTATTATAATGATTTTAATAATGATAATGGCAATAATGATAATTCTAGAAAGAATAACAACAATAAAATTTATTATAATAACAATAATAGCCGTGTTATAATTACTTTTATTATTATTTCTGTTATCATTGTCGTTATTATTAGTGTTATTAGTAGGAAATTATTAGAATTGTGTTGATTATTGCTATTATTGCAATTATTACGCAAATCATCATTATAAGTATCATTGTATAATTATTATCATAATTATTGTCCAAATTACTCTCATAATTACCATTATTATCGTCATTATTGTCATTATTGATGGGGTTATCATCAAAATCATCCCAATTAGCAGAATTAATGGTAAAATCATCATAATCATCATTTAAACTGGAAAAAGGGGGGTTTTCGAGTCATCTCTCAGAAGGCTGTATTTTGCTAGATTTCGCCGGTTTTTCGACTTTTTGGATTTTTCTCCTTTTAGCCTTTTTCTCATTATAGATGGGCTTTATAATGATAATTATCATCATTATTGTCATTATCATCATCATTATTATCATTACTGTGATTATTGCCCTAATTACCCTTAATATAGTCATTATAATAATCATTATCTTAATTATTAATGTCATTTTCATTATTATAATGATTTTAATAATGATAATGGCAATAATGATAATTCTAGAAAGAATAACAACAATAAAATTTATTATAATAACAATAATAGCCGTGTTATAATTACTTTTATTATTATTTCTGTTATCATTGTCGTTATTATTAGTGTTATTAGTAGGAAATTATTAGAATTGTGTTGATTATTGCTATTATTGCAATTATTACGCAAATCATCATTATAAGTATCATTGTATAATTATTATCATAATTATTGTCCAAATTACTCTCATAATTACCATTATTATCGTCATTATTGTCATTATTGATGGGGTTATCATCAAAATCATCCCAATTAGCAGAATTAATGGTAAAATCATCATAATCATCATTTAAACTGGAAAAAGGGGGGTTTTCGAGTCATCTCTCAGAAGGCTGTATTTTGCTAGATTTCGCCGGTTTTTCGACTTTTTGGATTTTTCTCCTTTTAGCCTTTTTCTCATTATAGATGGGCTTTATAATGATAATTATCATCATTATTGTCATTATCATCATCATTATTATCATTACTGTCATTATTGCCCTAATTACCCTTAATATAGTCATTATAATAATCATTATCTAAATTATTAATGTCATTTTCATCATTATAATGATTTTAATAATGATATTGACAATAATGATAATTCTTGAGATAATAACAATAATGATAATGATTATAATAACAATAATGGCCGGGATATATTTAATTTTATTTTTATTTCTATCATTGTCGTTATTATTAGTGTTATTAGTAGGAAAATCATTAGAATATTGTTGAGTATTCTTATTATCGCAATTATTAGGCAAATCATCATTATAACTATCATTATATAATTTTTATCATAATTATTGTCCTAATTACTCGCATGATTATCATTATTACCGTCATTATTGATGGGGTTATCATCAAAATCATCCTAATTAGTAGAATTATTGCTAAAATCATCATAATCATCATTTAAACTGGAAAAAGGGGGGTTTTCGACTCATCTCTCAGAAGGCTGTATTTTGCTAGATTTCGCCGGTTTTTCGACTTTTTGGATTTTTCTCCTTTTAGCCTTTTTCTCATTATAGATGGGCTTTATAATGATAATTATCATCATTATTGTCATTATCATCATCATTATTATCATTACTGTGATTATTGCCCTAATTACCCTTAATATAGTCATTATAATAATCATTATCTTAATTATTAATGTCATTTTCATTATTATAATGATTTTAATAATGATAATGGCAATAATGATAATTCTAGAAAGAATAACAACAATAAAATTTATTATAATAACAATAATAGCCGTGTTATAATTACTTTTATTATTATTTCTGTTATCATTGTCGTTATTATTAGTGTTATTAGTAGGAAATTATTAGAATTGTGTTGATTATTGCTATTATTGCAATTATTACGCAAATCATCATTATAAGTATCATTGTATAATTATTATCATAATTATTGTCCAAATTACTCTCATAATTACCATTATTATCGTCATTATTGTCATTATTGATGGGGTTATCATCAAAATCATCCCAATTAGCAGAATTAATGGTAAAATCATCATAATCATCATTTAAACTGGAAAAAGGGGGGTTTTCGAGTCATCTCTCAGAAGGCTGTATTTTGCTAGATTTCGCCGGTTTTTCGACTTTTTGGATTTTTCTCCTTTTAGCCTTTTTCTCATTATAGATGGGCTTTATAATGATAATTATCATCATTATTGTCATTATCATCATCATTATTATCATTACTGTCATTATTGCCCTAATTACCCTTAATATAGTCATTATAATAATCATTATCTAAATTATTAATGTCATTTTCATCATTATAATGATTTTAATAATGATATTGACAATAATGATAATTCTTGAGATAATAACAATAATGATAATGATTATAATAACAATAATGGCCGGGATATATTTAATTTTATTTTTATTTCTATCATTGTCGTTATTATTAGTGTTATTAGTAGGAAAATCATTAGAATATTGTTGAGTATTCTTATTATCGCAATTATTAGGCAAATCATCATTATAACTATCATTATATAATTTTTATCATAATTATTGTCCTAATTACTCGCATGATTATCATTATTACCGTCATTATTGATGGGGTTATCATCAAAATCATCCTAATTAGTAGAATTATTGCTAAAATCATCATAATCATCATTTAAACTGGAAAAAGGGGGGTTTTCGACTCATCTCTCAGAAGGCTGTATTTTGCTAGATTTCGCCGGTTTTTCGACTTTTTGGATTTTTCTCCTTTTAGCCTTTTTCTCATTATAGATGGGCTTTATAATGATAATTATCATCATTATTGTCATTATCATCATCATTATTATCATTACTGTGATTATTGCCCTAATTACCCTTAATATAGTCATTATAATAATCATTATCTTAATTATTAATGTCATTTTCATTATTATAATGATTTTAATAATGATAATGGCAATAATGATAATTCTAGAAAGAATAACAACAATAAAATTTATTATAATAACAATAATGGCCGGGATATATTTAATTTTATTATTATTTCTGTTATCATTGTCGTTATTATTAGTGTTATTAGTAGGAAATTATTAGAATTGTGTTGATTATTGCTATTATTGCAATTATTACGCAAATCATCATTATAAGTATCATTGTATAATTATTATCATAATTATTGTCCAAATTACTCTCATAATTACCATTATTATCGTCATTATTGTCATTATTGATGGGGTTATCATCAAAATCATCCCAATTAGCAGAATTAATGGTAAAATCATCATAATCATCATTTAAACTGGAAAAAGGGGGGTTTTCGACTCATCTCTCAGAAGGCTGTATTTTGCTAGATTTCGCCGGTTTTTCGACTTTTTGGATTTTTCTCCTTTTAGCCTTTTTCTCATTATAGATGGGCTTTATAATGATAATTATCATCATTATTGTCATTATCATCATCATTATTATCATTACTGTGATTATTGCCCTAATTACCCTTAATATAGTCATTATAATAATCATTATCTTAATTATTAATGTCATTTTCATTATTATAATGATTTTAATAATGATAATGGCAATAATGATAATTCTAGAAAGAATAACAACAATAAAATTTATTATAATAACAATAATAGCCGTGTTATAATTACTTTTATTATTATTTCTGTTATCATTGTCGTTATTATTAGTGTTATTAGTAGGAAATTATTAGAATTGTGTTGATTATTGCTATTATTGCAATTATTACGCAAATCATCATTATAAGTATCATTGTATAATTATTATCATAATTATTGTCCAAATTACTCTCATAATTACCATTATTATCGTCATTATTGTCATTATTGATATTGATAATCATCCCAATTAGCAGAATTAATGGTAAAATCATCATAATCATCATTTAAACTGGAAAAAGGGGGGTTTTCGAGTCATCTCTCAGAAGGCTGTATTTTGCTAGATTTCGCCGGTTTTTCGACTTTTTGGATTTTTCTCCTTTTAGCCTTTTTCTCATTATAGATGGGCTTTATAATGATAATTATCATCATTATTGTCATTATCATCATCATTATTATCATTACTGTCATTATTGCCCTAATTACCCTTAATATAGTCATTATAATAATCATTATCTAAATTATTAATGTCATTTTCATCATTATAATGATTTTAATAATGATATTGACAATAATGATAATTCTTGAGATAATAACAATAATGATAATGATTATAATAACAATAATGGCCGGGATATATTTAATTTTATTTTTATTTCTATCATTGTCGTTATTATTAGTGTTATTAGTAGGAAAATCATTAGAATATTGTTGAGTATTCTTATTATCGCAATTATTAGGCAAATCATCATTATAACTATCATTATATAATTTTTATCATAATTATTGTCCTAATTACTCGCATGATTATCATTATTACCGTCATTATTGATGGGGTTATCATCAAAATCATCCTAATTAGTAGAATTATTGCTAAAATCATCATAATCATCATTTAAACTGGAAAAAGGGGGGTTTTCGACTCATCTCTCAGAAGGCTGTATTTTGCTAGATTTCGCCGGTTTTTCGACTTTTGGGATTTTTCTCCTTTTAGCCTTTTTCTCATTATAGATGGGCTTTATAATGATAATTATCATCATTATTGTCATTATCATCATCATTATTATCATTACTGTGATTATTGCCCTAATTACCCTTAATATAGTCATTATAATAATCATTATCTTAATTATTAATGTCATTTTCATTATTATAATGATTTTAATAATGATAATGGCAATAATGATAATTCTAGAAAGAATAACAACAATAAAATTTATTATAATAACAATAATAGCCGTGTTATAATTACTTTTATTATTATTTCTGTTATCATTGTCGTTATTATTAGTGTTATTAGTAGGAAATTATTAGAATTGTGTTGATTATTGCTATTATTGCAATTATTACGCAAATCATCATTATAAGTATCATTGTATAATTATTATCATAATTATTGTCCAAATTACTCTCATAATTACCATTATTATCGTCATTATTGTCATTATTGATGGGGTTATCATCAAAATCATCCCAATTAGCAGAATTAATGGTAAAATCATCATAATCATCATTTAAACTGGAAAAAGGGGGGTTTTCGACTCATCTCTCAGAAGGCTGTATTTTGCTAGATTTCGCCGGTTTTTCGACTTTTTGGATTTTTCTCCTTTTAGCCTTTTTCTCATTATAGATGGGCTTTATAATGATAATTATCATCATTATTGTCATTATCATCATCATTATTATCATTACTGTCATTATTGCCCTAATTACCCTTAATATAGTCATTATAATAATCATTATCTAAATTATTAATGTCATTTTCATCATTATAATGATTTTAATAATGATATTGACAATAATGATAATTCTTGAGATAATAACAATAATGATAATGATTATAATAACAATAATGGCCGGGATATATTTAATTTTATTTTTATTTCTATCATTGTCGTTATTATTAGTGTTATTAGTAGGAAAATCATTAGAATATTGTTGAGTATTCTTATTATCGCAATTATTAGGCAAATCATCATTATAACTATCATTATATAATTTTTATCATAATTATTGTCCTAATTACTCGCATGATTATCATTATTACCGTCATTATTGATGGGGTTATCATCAAAATCATCCTAATTAGTAGAATTATTGCTAAAATCATCATAATCATCATTTAAACTGGAAAAAGGGGGGTTTTCGACTCATCTCTCAGAAGGCTGTATTTTGCTAGATTTCGCCGGTTTTTCGACTTTTTGGATTTTTCTCCTTTTAGCCTTTTTCTCATTATAGATGGGCTTTATAATGATAATTATCATCATTATTGTCATTATCATCATCATTATTATCATTACTGTGATTATTGCCCTAATTACCCATTATAATAATCATTATCTTAATTATTAATGTCATTTTCATTATTATAATGATTTTAATAATGATAATGGCAATAATGATAATTCTAGAAAGAATAACAACAATAAAATTTATTATAATAACAATAATAGCCGTGTTATAATTACTTTTATTATTATTTCTGTTATCATTGTCGTTATTATTAGTGTTATTAGTAGGAAATTATTAGAATTGTGTTGATTATTGCTATTATTGCAATTATTACGCAAATCATCATTATAAGTATCATTGTATAATTATTATCATAATTATTGTCCAAATTACTCTCATAATTACCATTATTATCGTCATTATTGTCATTATTGATATTGATAATCATCCCAATTAGCAGAATTAATGGTAAAATCATCATAATCATCATTTAAACTGGAAAAAGGGGGGTTTTCGAGTCATCTCTCAGAAGGCTGTATTTTGCTAGATTTCGCCGGTTTTTCGACTTTTTGGATTTTTCTCCTTTTAGCCTTTTTCTCATTATAGATGGGCTTTATAATGATAATTATCATCATTATTATCATTACTGTCATTATTGCCCTAATTACCCTTAATATAGTCATTATAATAATCATTATCTAAATTATTAATGTCATTTTCATCATTATAATGATTTTAATAATGATATTGACAATAATGATAATTCTTGAGATAATAACAATAATGATAATGATTATAATAACAATAATGGCCGGGATATATTTAATTTTATTTTTATTTCTATCATTGTCGTTATTATTAGTGTTATTAGTAGGAAAATCATTAGAATATTGTTGAGTATTCTTATTATCGCAATTATTAGGCAAATCATCATTATAACTATCATTATATAATTTTCATTATAAATATTGTCCTAATTACTCGCATGATTATCATTATTACCGTCATTATTGATGGGGTTATCATCAGAATCATCCTAATTAGTAGAATTATTGCTAAAATCATCATAATCATCATTTAAACTGGAAAAAGGGGGGTTTTCGACTCATCTCTCAGAAGGCTGTATTTTGCTAGATTTCGCCGGTTTTTCGACTTTTTGGATTTTTCTCCTTTTAGCCTTTTTCTCATTATAGATGGGCTTTATAATGATAATTATCATCATTATTGTCATTATCATCATCATTATTATCATTACTGTGATTATTGCCCTAATTACCCTTAATATAGTCATTATAATAATCATTATCTTAATTATTAATGTCATTTTCATTATTATAATGATTTTAATAATGATAATGGCAATAATGATAATTCTAGAAAGAATAACAACAATAAAATTTATTATAATAACAATAATAGCCGTGTTATAATTACTTTTATTATTATTTCTGTTATCATTGTCGTTATTATTAGTGTTATTAGTAGGAAATTATTAGAATTGTGTTGATTATTGCTATTATTGCAATTATTACGCAAATCATCATTATAAGTATCATTGTATAATTATTATCATAATTATTGTCCAAATTACTCTCATAATTACCATTATTATCGTCATTATTGTCATTATTGATGGGGTTATCATCAAAATCATCCCAATTAGCAGAATTAATGGTAAAATCATCATAATCATCATTTAAACTGGAAAAAGGGGGGTTTTCGAGTCATCTCTCAGAAGGCTGTATTTTGCTAGATTTCGCCGGTTTTTCGACTTTTTGGATTTTTCTCCTTTTAGCCTTTTTCTCATTATAGATGGGCTTTATAATGATAATTATCATCATTATTATCATTACTGTCATTATTGCCCTAATTACCCTTAATATAGTCATTATAATAATCATTATCTAAATTATTAATGTCATTTTCATCATTATAATGATTTTAATAATGATATTGACAATAATGATAATTCTTGAGATAATAACAATAATGATAATGATTATAATAACAATAATGGCCGGGATATATTTAATTTTATTTTTATTTCTATCATTGTCGTTATTATTAGTGTTATTAGTAGGAAAATCATTAGAATATTGTTGAGTATTCTTATTATCGCAATTATTAGGCAAATCATCATTATAACTATCATTATATAATTTTTATCATAATTATTGTCCTAATTACTCGCATGATTATCATTATTACCGTCATTATTGATGGGGTTATCATCAAAATCATCCTAATTAGTAGAATTATTGCTAAAATCATCATAATCATCATTTAAACTGGAAAAAGGGGGGTTTTCGACTCATCTCTCAGAAGGCTGTATTTTGCTAGATTTCGCCGGTTTTTCGACTTTTTGGATTTTTCTCCTTTTAGCCTTTTTCTCATTATAGATGGGCTTTATAATGATAATTATCATCATTATTGTCATTATCATCATCATTATTATCATTACTGTGATTATTGCCCTAATTACCCTTAATATAGTCATTATAATAATCATTATCTTAATTATTAATGTCATTTTCATTATTATAATGATTTTAATAATGATAATGGCAATAATGATAATTCTAGAAAGAATAACAACAATAAAATTTATTATAATAACAATAATAGCCGTGTTATAATTACTTTTATTATTATTTCTGTTATCATTGTCGTTATTATTAGTGTTATTAGTAGGAAATTATTAGAATTGTGTTGATTATTGCTATTATTGCAATTATTACGCAAATCATCATTATAAGTATCATTGTATAATTATTATCATAATTATTGTCCAAATTACTCTCATAATTACCATTATTATCGTCATTATTGTCATTATTGATATTGATAATCATCCCAATTAGCAGAATTAATGGTAAAATCATCATAATCATCATTTAAACTGGAAAAAGGGGGGTTTTCGAGTCATCTCTCAGAAGGCTGTATTTTGCTAGATTTCGCCGGTTTTTCGACTTTTTGGATTTTTCTCCTTTTAGCCTTTTTCTCATTATAGATGGGCTTTATAATGATAATTATCATCATTATTGTCATTATCATCATCATTATTATCATTACTGTCATTATTGCCCTAATTACCCTTAATATAGTCATTATAATAATCATTATCTAAATTATTAATGTCATTTTCATCATTATAATGATTTTAATAATGATATTGACAATAATGATAATTCTTGAGATAATAACAATAATGATAATGATTATAATAACAATAATGGCCGGGATATATTTAATTTTATTTTTATTTCTATCATTGTCGTTATTATTAGTGTTATTAGTAGGAAAATCATTAGAATATTGTTGAGTATTCTTATTATCGCAATTATTAGGCAAATCATCATTATAACTATCATTATATAATTTTTATCATAATTATTGTCCTAATTACTCGCATGATTATCATTATTACCGTCATTATTGATGGGGTTATCATGAAAATCATCCTAATTAGTAGAATTATTGCTAAAATCATCATAATCATCATTTAAACTGGAAAAAGGGGGGTTTTCGACTCATCTCTCAGAAGGCTGTATTTTGCTAGATTTCGCCGGTTTTTCGACTTTTGGGATTTTTCTCCTTTTAGCCTTTTTCTCATTATAGATGGGCTTTATAATGATAATTATCATCATTATTGTCATTATCATCATCATTATTATCATTACTGTGATTATTGCCCTAATTACCCTTAATATAGTCATTATAATAATCATTATCTTAATTATTAATGTCATTTTCATTATTATAATGATTTTAATAATGATAATGGCAATAATGATAATTCTAGAAAGAATAACAACAATAAAATTTATTATAATAACAATAATAGCCGTGTTATAATTACTTTTATTATTATTTCTGTTATCATTGTCGTTATTATTAGTGTTATTAGTAGGAAATTATTAGAATTGTGTTGATTATTGCTATTATTGCAATTATTACGCAAATCATCATTATAAGTATCATTGTATAATTATTATCATAATTATTGTCCAAATTACTCTCATAATTACCATTATTATCGTCATTATTGTCATTATTGATGGGGTTATCATCAAAATCATCCCAATTAGCAGAATTAATGGTAAAATCATCATAATCATCATTTAAACTGGAAAAAGGGGGGTTTTCGAGTCATCTCTCAGAAGGCTGTATTTTGCTAGATTTCGCCGGTTTTTCGACTTTTTGGATTTTTCTCCTTTTAGCCTTTTTCTCATTATAGATGGGCTTTATAATGATAATTATCATCATTATTGTCATTATCATCATCATTATTATCATTACTGTCATTATTGCCCTAATTACCCTTAATATAGTCATTATAATAATCATTATCTAAATTATTAATGTCATTTTCATCATTATAATGATTTTAATAATGATATTGACAATAATGATAATTCTTGAGATAATAACAATAATGATAATGATTATAATAACAATAATGGCCGGGATATATTTAATTTTATTTTTATTTCTATCATTGTCGTTATTATTAGTGTTATTAGTAGGAAAATCATTAGAATATTGTTGAGTATTCTTATTATCGCAATTATTAGGCAAATCATCATTATAACTATCATTATATAATTTTTATTATAATTATTGTCCTAATTACTCGCATGATTATCATTATTACCGTCATTATTGATGGGGTTATCATCAAAATCATCCTAATTAGTAGAATTATTGCTAAAATCATCATAATCATCATTTAAACTGGAAAAAGGGGGGTTTTCGACTCATCTCTCAGAAGGCTGTATTTTGCTAGATTTCGCCGGTTTTTCGACTTTTTGGATTTTTCTCCTTTTAGCCTTTTTCTCATTATAGATGGGCTTTATAATGATAATTATCATCATTATTGTCATTATCATCATCATTATTATCATTACTGTGATTATTGCCCTAATTACCCATTATAATAATCATTATCTTAATTATTAATGTCATTTTCATTATTATAATGATTTTAATAATGATAATGGCAATAATGATAATTCTAGAAAGAATAACAACAATAAAATTTATTATAATAACAATAATAGCCGTGTTATAATTACTTTTATTATTATTTCTGTTATCATTGTCGTTATTATTAGTGTTATTAGTAGGAAATTATTAGAATTGTGTTGATTATTGCTATTATTGCAATTATTACGCAAATCATCATTATAAGTATCATTGTATAATTATTATCATAATTATTGTCCAAATTACTCTCATAATTACCATTATTATCGTCATTATTGTCATTATTGATGGGGTTATCATCAAAATCATCCCAATTAGCAGAATTAATGGTAAAATCATCATAATCATCATTTAAACTGGAAAAAGGGGGGTTTTCGACTCATCTCTCAGAAGGCTGTATTTTGCTAGATTTCGCCGGTTTTTCGACTTTTTGGATTTTTCTCCTTTTAGCCTTTTTCTCATTATAGATGGGCTTTATAATGATAATTATCATCATTATTGTCATTATCATCATCATTATTATCATTACTGTCATTATTGCCCTAATTACCCTTAATATAGTCATTATAATAATCATTATCTAAATTATTAATGTCATTTTCATCATTATAATGATTTTAATAATGATATTGACAATAATGATAATTCTTGAGATAATAACAATAATGATAATGATTATAATAACAATAATGGCCGGGATATATTTAATTTTATTTTTATTTCTATCATTGTCGTTATTATTAGTGTTATTAGTAGGAAAATCATTAGAATATTGTTGAGTATTCTTATTATCGCAATTATTAGGCAAATCATCATTATAACTATCATTATATAATTTTTATCATAATTATTGTCCTAATTACTCGCATGATTATCATTATTACCGTCATTATTGATGGGGTTATCATCAAAATCATCCTAATTAGTAGAATTATTGCTAAAATCATCATAATCATCATTTAAACTGGAAAAAGGGGGGTTTTCGACTCATCTCTCAGAAGGCTGTATTTTGCTAGATTTCGCCGGTTTTTCGACTTTTTGGATTTTTCTCCTTTTAGCCTTTTTCTCATTATAGATGGGCTTTATAATGATAATTATCATCATTATTGTCATTATCATCATCATTATTATCATTACTGTGATTATTGCCCTAATTACCCTTAATATAGTCATTATAATAATCATTATCTTAATTATTAATGTCATTTTCATTATTATAATGATTTTAATAATGATAATGGCAATAATGATAATTCTAGAAAGAATAACAACAATAAAATTTATTATAATAACAATAATAGCCGTGTTATAATTACTTTTATTATTATTTCTGTTATCATTGTCGTTATTATTAGTGTTATTAGTAGGAAATTATTAGAATTGTGTTGATTATTGCTATTATTGCAATTATTACGCAAATCATCATTATAAGTATCATTGTATAATTATTATCATAATTATTGTCCAAATTACTCTCATAATTACCATTATTATCGTCATTATTGTCATTATTGATGGGGTTATCATCAAAATCATCCCAATTAGCAGAATTAATGGTAAAATCATCATAATCATCATTTAAACTGGAAAAAGGGGGGTTTTCGACTCATCTCTCAGAAGGCTGTATTTTGCTAGATTTCGCCGGTTTTTCGACTTTTTGGATTTTTCTCCTTTTAGCCTTTTTCTCATTATAGATGGGCTTTATAATGATAATTATCATCATTATTGTCATTATCATCATTATTATCATTACTGTCATTATTGCCCTAATTACCCTTAATATAGTCATTATAATAATCATTATCTAAATTATTAATGTCATTTTCATCATTATAATGATTTTAATAATGATATTGACAATAATGATAATTCTTGAGATAATAACAATAATGATAATGATTATAATAACAATAATGGCCGGGATATATTTAATTTTATTTTTATTTCTATCATTGTCGTTATTATTAGTGTTATTAGTAGGAAAATCATTAGAATATTGTTGAGTATTCTTATTATCGCAATTATTAGGCAAATCATCATTATAACTATCATTATATAATTTTTATCATAATTATTGTCCAAATTACTCGCATGATTATCATTATTACCGTCATTATTGATGGGGTTATCATCAAAATCATCCTAATTAGTAGAATTATTGCTAAAATCATCATAATCATCATTTAAACTGGAAAAAGGGGG
>NC_091560.1:18989879-18992379 GCF_042767895.1 Penaeus vannamei
TTAATTCAGGTAATTATGATGATATCCATTCCTTTATTATTGACAATAATGATAATTATGATGATAATGACGATTATAATGACAATAATAATGATAAAATCATAATTATAATGATAATCTTGATAATTACTGCAATAATAGCAATAATTAACTATTTCAAAAAAATTCATACTATTAATGGCAATAGAAATAATAAAATCAATATCATTGTCATTATGATTATTATTATTGTCATTCTTATTTCTAAGATTATCACTATTGCTATTATCATTATACAAATAGCTATAATGATAAAGATAGCAATAATGATTAGCATGATAATTATTATAACTGCAATAATGAGGATAATAATAATGGTAATCATGATGATAATGGCTATAATGATAATAATCATAAAAATGATGAGGGTAATGATAATAGTGATGATAATAATTATCATTCAGTCCTTTTATAATGAAATAAAGGCCAGAAGTAATAATATCCCTAAGTCGAAAAAACGGAAAAATCTAGCGTTTTACAGCTTTTTGACAGAAACCGAAAAAAAACCTTTTCGCTTTTTAATGGTAATTATGAGGATTTTAACATTAATTCAGGCAATTATGAGGATTTCCATGATAATGCCTTCATTATTGACAATAATGATGATAATTATGATGATAATGACAATGATAATGACAATAATAATGATAATGATAAAATCATAATTGTAATGCTAATCTTCATAATTACCGCAATAATAGCAATAATTAATTATTCCAATATTGTTCATACTATTAATGGCAATAGAAATAATATCATTATCATTGTCATTATAATTATTATTATTGTCGTTATTATTTCTAAAATTATCATTATTGCTATTATTATTATATGAATAGTTATAATGATAAAAATAATAATAATTAGCATAATAATTATCATAACTGCAATAATGATGGTAATAATAATAATAATCATGATGATAATGACTATAAAGATAATAATAATAAAAATGACAGTAATGATAATAATGATAATAATTATTATTCAGTCCATTTATAATGAAATAAAGGCCAGAAGTAATAAAATCCCTTAAGTCGAACAGCCATTTGAGAGAAACGTCGAAAAAAAATCGGTTTTTAATGGTAATTGTGAGGATTTTAACATTAATTCAGGTAATTATGATGATATCCGTGATAATTCCTTCATTATTGACAATAATGATGATAATTATGATGATAATGACAATGATAATGACAATAATAATGATAATAATGATAAAATCATAATTATAATGATAATCTTGATAATTACTGCAATGATAGCAATAATTACCTCTATTCCAATAATTTTCTTACTAATAATGGCAATAGCAATAATAATATCATTATTGTCATTATAATTATTATTATTGTCATTATTATTTCTAAGATTATCATTATTGCTATTATCGTTATATAAATAGTTATAATGATAAAAATAGCAATAATAATTAGCATAATAATTATCATAACTGCAATAATGATGATAATAATAATGATAATGATGATGATAATGACTATAATGATAATAATCATAAAAATGATGACAGTAATGATAATAATGATGATAATAATTATCATTCAGTCCATTTATAATGAAATAAAGGCCAGAAGTAATAAAATCCCAAAAGTCGAAAAAAAACCGGCAAAATCTACCGTATTACAGCCAAAAGTCTATGTATCGCTAGATTTCGCCGTTTTTTCGACTCTGGGGATTTTTATACTTTTAACCTTTTTTCATTATGGATGGGCTTTATGATTATTATCATCAATATTATCATTAATTATCAATGTCATTTTCCTAATTATAACTATTTCTATAATGATAATAACAATAATGATAATCTTAGAAATGATAATAACAACAGTAATAATTATGATAACAATAATAGCGATATTATAATTATTTCTACTATTATTTTTAATCATTATCTTTATCGTTAGTATTATTGTTATCTTGAAAATCATTTGAGTATTGTTGATGATTGCTATTATTGTATTAATTACGCAAATTATCATTGTAATTATCATTTTATTTACAATATTATCATTGTAATTATCATTTTATTTACAATAAAATTATACTAATTAATGTCATAATTTTCTACCTCATAAATTAAACAATAACAGCTATTATTGTATTAATTACGCAAATTATCATTGTAATTATCATTTTATTATACTTATCCAAATTAATGTCATAATTATCCTAATTAATGTCATAATTATCATTATTATCGTCATTATTCATGGGATTATCATGAAAATCATCATAATTAGCCGAATTATTGCAGAAATCATAATCATCCCATAAACTCGAAAAGTTTTTTTCGACCATATTCTCATAAGGCTATATATATCGCTAGATTTCGCCGTTTTTTCGACTTTGGGGATTTTTATGCTTTTAGCCTTTTTTCATTATGGGTGGGCTTTTTGATTATTATCATCATCATTATTATCATTAATAGCATTAACATCAT
>NC_091560.1:19022317-19034817 GCF_042767895.1 Penaeus vannamei
TCCCAAAACTAGAAAAAACGGCAAAATCTAGCGTATTACAGCCTTTTCAGAGAAACGTCGAAAAAAAAAAACTTTTCGCTTATTAATGCTAATTATGAGGATTTTAACATTGATTCAGGTACTTACGATGATTTCCATGATAATTCCTTTATTATTGACAATAATGATGATAATTATGATGATAATGATAATAATAATGATGATAATGATTAAATCATAATTATAATGATGATGTTGATAATTACTGCAATAATAGCAATAATTTACTCTATTCCACTAATTTTCATACTAACAATGGTAATAGAAATAATAATATCATTATCATTGTCATTATAATTTTTATTATTGTCATTATTATTTCTAAGATTATCATTATTGGTATTATAATTATATAAATAGTTATAATACAAATAACAATAATAATTAGCATAATAATTATTATAACTGCAATAATGATGATAATAATAATGATAATCATGATGATAATGACTATAATGATGATAATCATAAAAATGACAGTAAAGATAATAATGATGATAATAATTATCATTCAGTCCATTTATGATGAAATAAAGGCCAGAAGTAATATAATCCCAAAAGCCGAAAAAACGGAAAAATCTAGCCTTTTGAGAGAAACGTAAAAAAAACCTTTTCGCTTTTTAATGGTAATTATGAGGATTTTTACATTAATTCAGGTAATTATGATGATTTCCATGATAATTCCTTTCTTATTGACAATAATGATGATAATTATGATGATAATGACAATGATAATGACAATAATAATGATAATGATAAAATCATAATGATAATGATAATCTTGATAATTACTGCAATAATAGCAATATTTAGCTCTATTCCAATAATTTTCATACTAATAATGGCAATAGCAATAATAATAACATCATTATCATTGTCATTATAATTATTATTATTATCATTATTATTTCTAAGATTATCATTATTGCTATTATCATTATATAAATAGTTATAATGATAAAAATAGCAATAATAATTAGCATAATAATAATTATAACTGCAATAATGATGTTGATAATGATAATCATGATGATAATGACTATAATGATAATAGTAATAAAAATGATGACAGTAATGATAATAATGATGATGACAATTATCATTCAGTCCATTTATAATGAAATAAAGGCCAGAAGTAATAAAATCTTTCGAGAGAAATGTCAAAAAAAAACTTTTCGCTTTTTAATGGTAATTATGAGGATTTTAAGGTTAATTCAGGTAATTATGATAATTTCCATGATAATTCCTTCATTATTGACAATAATGATGATAATTATGATAATGACAATGATAATGACAATAATAATGATAATAATGTTAAAATCATAATTAATAACATCATTATCATTGTCATTATAATAATTATTTTCATTATTTTTTTCTAAGATTATCATTATTGCTATTGTCATTATATAAATAGAAATAATGATAGAAATAGCAATAATAATTAGCATAATAATTATTATAACTGCAATAATAATAATGATAATCATGATGATAATGACTATAATGATAATCATAAAAATGATGACAGTAATGATAATAATTATGATAATAGTTATCATTCAGTCCATTTATAATGAAATAAAGGCCAGAAGTAATAAAATCCCAAAAGTCGAAAAAAACGGCAAAATCTAGCGTATTACAGCTTTTTCGACTCCGGGGATTTTTATACTTTTAATCTTTTTTTCATTATAGATGGGCTTTATGATTATCATCAATATTATCATTAATTATCAATGTCATTTTCCTCATTATAACTATTTCTATAATGATAATAACAATAATGATAATTTTACAAATAATAATAACAACAGTAATAATTATAATACCAATAATAGCGATATTATGATTATTTCTACTATTATTATTTTTAGTTATTATCATTATCGTTAGTATTATTGTTATTATCATGAAAATCATTATTGTTGATGATTGCTATTATCGCATTAATTACGCAAATTATCATTATAATTATCATCTTATTATAACAATCCTAATTAATGTCATAAGTATCCTAATTAATGTCATAATTATCATCATTATCGTCATCATTAATGGGATTATTATGAAAATCATCATAATTAGCCGAAGTATTGCAGAAATCATCATAATCATCCCATAAACTCGAAAAGGGTTTTTTTCCGACCATATTCTCATAAGGCTATATATATATCGCTAGATTTCGCCGTTTTTTCGACTTTGGGGATTTTTATACTTTTAGCCTTTTTTTCATTAAGAATGGGCTTTATGATTATCATCATTATTTTCATTAATAGCATTAACATCATCATTATCATCATTATAGTAATTATCGCCATAATTACCCTTAATATAATCATCATAAGAGCTATTATCTTATTTATCAATGTCATTTTTCTCATAACTATTTCTATAATGATAATAAATATAATGATAATTTTAGAAATAATAACAACAGTAATAATTATAATAACAATAATAGCGATATTATGATTATTTCTATTATTATTATTTTTGATTATTATCATTATCGTTAGTATTATTGTTATTATCATGAAAATCATTAGATTATTGTTGATGATTGCTATTATTGCATTAATTACGCAAATTATCATTGTAATTATCATATTATAATTATCCTAATTAATGTCATAATGATTCTAATTAATGTCATAATTATCATTATTATCAACATTATTAATGGGATTATCATAAAAATCATCATAATTAGCCGAATTATTGCAGAAATCATCATAATCATCCGAAAAGGGTTTTTTTTCGACCATATTCTCATAGGGCATTTAAAAGAGAAAAAGGGGGGTTTTCGACCTTTCTCTGAAAAGGCTGTAATACGAAAATGACAGTAACAATTAACTTTATAACTGGAATAATCATAATCTAGATTTTGCCGTTTTTTCGACTTTTGGGATCTTATTACTTTCAGCCTCTATTTCATTATAGTCATTATCGTCATGATTATCATTATTTTCATTATCATCATTATAGTCATTATCGTCATGATTATCATTATTAGCATTATCATTATTGGAGTTATAATGCTAATTATTACTGTCATTTTCATCCTTTTAAGTATTTTATAATGATAATAACAATAATGATAATTTTAGAAATAATAATGACAATAATACTCTTTATGATAACAATAATAATGATATTATTACTTCTATTGTCATTATTATTATGAAACTTATTATAATAGAGTTAATTATTACTATTATTGCAGTAATTATCTAAATTATCATTATAATTATAATTTTATTATTATTATCATTATTATTATTGTCATTATCATAATAATTATCATCATTATTGATAATGATAAAGGAATTATCATGAAAATCATCATAATTACCTGAATTAATGTTAAAATCATCATAATCATACTTTAAAAGCGAAAAAAGTCTATGACTATTATTATCATCATTATCATCATTATTATCCCTATTCTTATGATTATCATCATTATAGTCATTATCGTCATGATTATCATTATCATTATTGGTTTATTATGCTAATTATTAATGTCATTTTCATCATTATAACTATTTTTATAATGATAATTTTAGAAATATTAATGACTTTACTTATTATAATAACAATAATAATGATTATATTATTATTTCTATTGTCATTATTAGTATGAAAATTCTTAGAATACAGTTAATTATTGCTATTATTGCAGTAATTATCAAAATTATCATTTTATTACTATTATCATTATTATTATTGTCATTATCATCATAATTATCACCATTATTATCATGAAATAATAATAATTACCTGAATTAATGTTAAAATCATCATAATTATTTAAAAGCGAAGAAGGGTTTTTTCGACCCTTCTCTCAAAAGGCTGTTTTAGCCTTTATTTCATTATAAATGGACTCTATGATTATTATTATCCTCATTATTATCATTATTGGCATAATTTTTATGATTATCATCATTATAGTCATTATCTTCATGATTATCATTATTATCATTATCATTATTATAATTATCATTTTATTATTATTATCATTATTATCATTGTCATTATCATCATAATTATCATCATTATTGTTCATAATAAACGAATTATCATGGAAAATCATCATAATTACCTGAATTAATGTTGAAATCATCATAATTATCCTTTAAAAGCGAAAAAGTTTTTTTTCGACTTTTCTCTCAAAAGGCTGTAATACGTTAGATTTTGCCGTTTTTCGACTTTTGGGATTTTATTAGCTTTAGCCTTTATTTCATTATAAGTGGACTCTATGATTATTATTATTATATTATCATCATTATTGTCATTATTCTTATGATTATCATCAATATTGTAATTTTCGTCTTGATCATCATTATTGTCATTATCGTTATTGCAGTTATAATGATTATTATTACTGTCATATTCATCATTATAACTATTTTTATAATGATAATAAAAATAATGATAGTTTTATAAATAATAATGACAATAATACTCATTATAATAACAATAATAATATTATTATTTCTATTGTCATTATTAGTATAAAATTTATTAGACTAGAATTAATTATTGCTATTATTGCAGTAATTATCAAAATTATCATTATAGTTATCATTTTATAATTATTATCATTATTATTATTGTCATTATCATGATTATCATTATTGTTAATGATAAAGGAATTATCATGAAAATCATCATAATTACCTGAATTAATGTTAAAATCATCATAATTATCATTTAAAAGCGAAAAAGTTTGTTTTTCGACCTTTCTCTCAAAAGGCTGTAATACGCTAGATTTTGCCGTTTTTTCTCGAATTATGGGATTTTAGTAGTTTTAGCCTTAATTTCATTATAAATGGACTCTATGATTATTATCATCATTATTGGCATTATTCTTATGATTATCATTATTATAGTCATTATCTTCATGATTATCTGTATTATCATTATCATTATTGCAGTTATAATTATTATCATGCTAATTATCAATGTCATTTTCATCATTATAACTATTTTTATAAGGATAATATCAATAATAATAAATTTAGAAATAATAATGACAAAATTACTCATGATAATAATAATTATTATATTATCATTTTTTCTATTGGCATTATTAATATGAAAATTATTAGAATAGAGTTAATTATTGGTATTATTGCAGTAATTATCAAAATTGTCATTAGAATGATTTTATCATTATCATCATTATTATCATTGTCATCATCATCATAATTATCATAATTTTTGTTAATAATAAAGGAATTATCATGAAAATCATCATAATTTTTCGACCTCTCTCTCAAAAGGGTTGTAATGCGCTAGAATTTCCTTTTTTTTCGACCTCTGGGATTTTATTTGTTTTAGCCTTTATTTCATTATAAATGGACTCTATGATTATTATTATCATCATTATCATCATTGTTGTCATTATTCTTATGATTATCATCATTATTGTCATTATTCTTATGATTATCATCATTACTGTCATTATCGTCATGATGATCATTATTATCATTAAAATTATTGCAGATATAATGATTATTATGCTAATTTTTACTGTCATTTTCATCATTATAACTATCTATTTTAATGATAATAACAATAATGATAATTTTAGAATTAAAAATGACAATAATATTCATTATAATAACAATAATAATGATATTGTTATTTCTTTTGTCATTATTAGTATGAATTATTGTTATTATTGCAGTAATTATGAAAATCATTTTATTATTACTATCATTATTATTATTGTCATTATCATCAAAATTATTATCATTATTATCAATGATAAAGGAATTATCATGAAAATCATCATAATTACGTGAATTAATGTTATAATCATCATAATCATTATTTAAAAGCGAAAAAGTTTTTTTTTCGACCTTTCTCAAAACGCTGTAATACGCTAGATTTTGCCGTTTTTTTTCGACTTTTATGATTTTATTAGTTTTAGCCTTATTTCTTTATAAATTGACTCTATTATTATTATTATCATCATTATTGTCATTATTCTTATGATTGTCATCATTATAGTTATTATCGTCATGATTATCATTATTATCATTATCATTATTGCATTTATAATGATTATTATGCTAATTATTACTGTCATTTTCATCATTATAACTATTTTTATAATGATAATAACAATAATGATAATTTAGAAATAATAATGACAATAATACTCATTATAATAACAATAATAATGATATGATTATTATTTCCATTGCCATTATTAGTATGGAAATTAATTGAATAGAGTTAACTATTGCTATTATTGGAGTAATTATGAAAATTATCATTATAATTAACCTTTTATTGTTATTATCATTATTATTGTTGCCATTATCATCATAATTATCATCGTTATTGTTAATAATAAAGGAATTACCATGAAAATCATCATAATTACCTGAAGTAATGTTAAAATCATCATAATTATCATTTAAAAGCGAAAAAGGTATTTTTTCGACCTTTCTTCCAAAAGGCTGTAATACGCTAGATTCTCCTTCAACTAGGGTGGCCTCCATAGCTGGTAATGCCAGAACCTATTCGGAATGGCGGTAAGTTCAAAACTGAATCGAACTTCATTCTCATTGGCTGGAATTGGCCAAGGAGAGAGGAGTAGCCAATCCCGTGTCTCGGATCCCTGCGCATGCGCGGTACGTTGCCGCCATCTTCATTCTTGTCATCGTCGCCAGCGAGTACAGAAGGTCTACAAAATTCGTAAATTTCTTGCATTCACGAAGAATTTTTATTCTCAGGAGATTGCAGTCATCTCTTTAACGATCAAGGTAAGAAATAACAAATGTACATCGCTGTCGGCGAGCTTCGTATGATTGTACGAAACTCCCGTTTTATTGTGGTGATAGTCATGTTTACCTGGTTGACATAATTCTCTTTCTAGATAGAGTGAATCTTTATTTTGTATTTTACAATATTTTAATACTTCTCAAGGGTTTCCTTCTTTCCGTCAAAGTATATGAGAGAAAGATTAAAATTCCTACAGCTGACCTGTTGATAGTTGAAACATACAAGGGTCCACTAATCATTAAACTATGTAATTATTATAGTTGTTGCTTATACATATCAACCCAGACACTCTGTCAGCACTTCCGGAGTTTGTTGAGCTCCTCAGCTATAGACAAATATTCTCGAGTTGAGTGGGTTCTCTACACCTACCCGAGTTAGAGGCAGCTCCTCGGGTATCCTTCGGGCTTCCGAGCTACAGGCAACTCCTCTCACGCCCCCGAATTAGAGTAGATCCTCACGAACTCCCGGATAGAAGCAGCTCCTCGGGTGTTATTCGCGCTTCCGAGCTACAGGCAGCTCCCGAGCTAGAGGAAGCTCTGTCACGCTCCCGAGCTATAGACAGCTCCTCTCGCGCTCCCGAGCTAGAGGAAGCTCCTGTCGCGCTCCCGATCTACAGACAGCTCCTCTTGCGCTCCCGAGCTAGAGGAAGATCCTGTCACGCTCCCGAGCTATAGACAGCTCCTCTCGCGCTCCCGAGCTAGAGGAAGCTCCTGTTGCGCTCCCGATCTACAGACAGCTCCTCGCGCTCCCCGAGCTAAAAGAAGCTCCTGTCACGCTCCCGAGCTCTAGACAGCTTCTCGTGCTCCCGAGATAGAGGAAGATCCTGTCACGCTCCCGAGCTATAGCCAGCTCCTCTCGCGCTCCCGAGCTAGAGGAAGCTCCTGTCGCACTCCCGATCTACAGACAGCTCCTCTCGCACTCCTCGCGCTCCCGAGCAAGAGGAAGCTCCTGTCGCGCTCCCAAGCTACAGACAGCTCCTCTCGCACTCTTCGCGCTCCCGAGCTAGAGGAAACTCCTGTCGCACTCCCAAGCAACAGACAGATCCTCTCGCGCTCCCGAGCTACAGACAGCTCCTCTCGCGATCCTCGCGCTCACGAGCTACAGACAGCTCCTCTCGCGATCCCGAGCTAGAGGAAACTCCTGTCGCACTACCAAGCAACAGACAGATCCTCTCGCGCTCCCGAGCTACAGACAGTTCCTCTCGCGATCCTCGCGCTCACGAGCTAGAGGAAGCTCCTGTCACGCTCCCGAGCTGCAGACAGCTCATCTCACGCTCCTCGCGCTCCCGATCTACAAATAGCTCTTTTCCCGCTCAATGCGCGCTCCTCTTACTCTCCAGAGCTACAGACAGCTCCTCTCGAGCTCCCGAGAAAGAGGCAGCTCCTCTTACTCTCCTGAGCTACAGACAGCTCCTCTCGTGTTCCCGAGCTAGAGGCAACTCCTCTTGCTCTCCCGAGCTACAGACAACTCCTCTTGTGCTCCTGAGCTAGAGGTAGCTCCTCTCGCGCTCCTCGCACACTCTTGAGCTAGCGTGCTCCTGAGCTAGAGACAGCTCTTCTCATGCTCCTAGCACGCTCCCGAGCTAGTGCGCTCCTCAACTAGAGGCAGCTCCTATCGCGCTACCCTGTCACCACAACAGCTGATTATTTTGTGATTCAAGAAGCTACTTTTACACTTCTTATCATATATAATAGCTATCCAGATACAATATTAAATATGAACAATGAGACAACTAAGAAGACCCTAGTTACACACAGCCTTCTTCTTTCACAGATGTCGTCCCCTGGAACACTTTCAGTGTACTGAACAAAAGGCTGTAAGACAAAAGTGAGGACTACAGACCACATCCATTGTCCACAACATTCACTATGTGCTATACAAGGAGTGTTCAACCCGAATGAGTGTCCAACTTGCTCCAGGTTGTTAGAAGTTGTAAGAGCCTCTGAAGACCCACGGTCAACTACAGAGTGGGAACTTCTAGAGACCCAATACCCAAGAGCTGCAGCTTCAGCATCTAGATGTGGAATTTCTGAATTTGGTTGGTCATCACCAGAATTGGCAAAATGGTTTGGAGGACCAGCAGGCACTGCATCAGCTCCTTCACTCCCCATGTCAGAAAATAACTTAGATACAAGACACTCACCTACTTCAAGTAAAAATCTACAGACATTTCAAGAGGAAAACCCTCAAATTGCGATGCTTCTAAAACAGCTGGTTGGAGCACTGGGTAAAATGCCAGAAAACGCATTAGACCAAGCTCCCTCAAATTCATCAAAGTTGACTCAACAATCTAGATCTAGATCCCCTTCTCCTCCACCTGAGAAACGGTGTCGTTTGTCTTCTCACAATTCAATGTCTCCTTCACAATTACAGTCTCCTTCAAGTCATCAGGTGGCACACTCTAGACCAAGAGAAATTTCTCCTTCCCCTATGGGAACAAGTACATCCACGTCAGCCATCCCAGGAGGATGGTTTCAGGTACCCAGTTCATGGCGCCATGTCACTAATGCTGATGGGTCATCCACATTACTCCAACCTTCCTTTATTGATGGTCGTGAAGTCTGGGAGGAAGTATTAAATATAGGAGCTCAAGAACGTACTTCTCCTTTAGGCGACACTCAATTATGGTGGCGTCCTCGAACATCCTCAACATCAACCCGCCTCTATGTCAGCCAGACATGCAAGGAAAGTTGCACATACAATTTCTTCACTCAGTTCCCTGATTCAGGGGGGTCCTTTAGCCATGCCATCCATTATGATGACAGATTCTGGATCTAGGACGCCATCACTAATTATTCCAGAACCTATAAATTCTACCTTCCCAGATTTAGCAGTTCTGTCATCATGGCGGACTGACAAAGCAATACATACGTCCATATCACCCCCTAGTACAAAACTCCAGTCAAGAGTTTCTCTACATTTTCCAGATAATTCTGATAGGGCAACAATAATGAAGTTCCTTTCAGCACGAAAAGCTGGACGGGAAGACTTCCAGACTCCTTTGAGAACCCCCTCAAAGAATACACTCTGGGAAGATTATGAGTCACGTCAGTTAGAGCTACGACAGCCGCCTCATCATCAGTGTAGCAGCCCAAGCAGCAGTAGGCATAGGGCACTTAGCAGTGCCAATAGCACTGACTCTTATTGAAGAAGCAATTAAGAAGAGAATAGTCTTGAGAGAAAAAGTGGTTCCTAGAGGCCTGGAGTCAGCAAAGATGAACTTACTCCAAGGTGACCCTTTCCATCACAAACCGTGTGGGAGAGAGTCCTCCATCTGAGCTGAAATAGAAAAGATACCCAAACCACTTCAAGTATCTCTTCCGCCTCAACTTCTGAAAGTATTGCAGTCTCGACCACATCAAGAAAAGCGAGGTCAGACACATAGGACTCAAGGAACTCGCAATCATGCAACAGGCTTTCAGAGAATAACTCATACCCATAGGAAAGATATGATATCCACTGTTGGACAAGAAGTTCCATTGGATCGTCACCAACGCTCTCATCAACGCCCCTTTCGGAGAGACAAAAATAAAGGACAAAACTCTGGCTCAATTACAAGAACCAGGAAGCAATGACTATCTGGTCAATGGTCGCCTATTAGGATGGCAAGCAAAATGGCCTCCAGGATGGGCCAAGAATGTAACAGAGAAAGGACTACGTTGGCCATGGTACAACAATGTACCTCCTCTCCACTACTCCAGACCTCGACGAACAACTCAATCGAGTAAAAGAACTATTAAACCAAAAGGTTGTAGAACGGTCAAAAGGAAAAGTGTTTCTAAATCGACTGTTCGAAGCTCCCAAGAGGAATTCACAAGAGTCACGATTAGTATTAGATGTAAGCAAACTAAATCAACATATCCAAACTTTCAAGTTCAAAATATAATCTGTTGCACAAGTCCGTCTTACCCTACAACCAGGCACTTTACTAGCTTCTCTGGATCTAAAAGATGCATATTGGCATATACCAATACACAGAAGATACAAACCATATCTGGCATTCTCGGCAGGCATCCAGATATATCAATTCAAAGTGCTCCCATTTGGGCTAAACATAGCCCCAAGAGTTTTCTCCAAAATGCTACAACCAGTCCAAGCATGCTTAGTCAAGATGGGAGTACAGATATTCATGTATCTAGACGACTGGTTGATTTTAACTGTCACACCCAGAGAGTGCCGGTCCATGATTCAAAAGACATTAGAAATAAAAACGTCAATGGGATTACAATTCAACATTCAAAAATCCCACCTTTCACCAACACCATCCATAAAATGGCTTGGATTAATCTGGGACAAATCAACAGCAACACTTGCATTGTCAATAGACAACTGCCGCAGATGTTGTAAGAAAATCTTCAAAGCAATTTGGCTCACTAAACCACGCCTCAGTAGTGATTCCACTTGGCAGACTTCGATTACTCCTAGAGAGCCGAACAATATTTACTTCTCTAGAAAGAGATCTCCCCATCCCCTTTCCACCTCGACTACGCTATCTGTTAAGATGGTGGACAAGGAAAGGACGCTTAGATACAGTGGCTCCATGGGTTCCACCTCCACCAGTTATGACACTTACTACAGATGCATCAGACACAGGATGGGGATACCAGTCGTCCATAGGCAATCAAGGCTCAGGTCGATGGACCCTATCTGCAAGCCGAATTCATATAAATGTTCGAGAGTTACGAACAGTTCATTTAGCACTACAGAGAGAACACTCAATCAAACAAACATCGGTTTTAGTGCTGTCAGACAATTCAGCAGTCATACATTGCCTGAACAGGCAAGGTTCATCTCGGTCACCAGCCCTTCTCCGAGAATCAGAGTCAATATTCACACTGGCAAAGAACAGAGATATTCACACCTTAGCTTTTCACCTAGCAGGAAAATCCAACCAGTGGGCAGATTCCATATCCAGACAAACCTCGTCATCAGTGGATTGGACCTTACAAGAATACCAATTTGCATTACTGACAACCCGATTCGGGAGACCAAGAGTCGACCTCTTTGCATCCCCAACCAATCGACAACTCCCAATACTCACACTACTTATCTCTGAGACTCCAGGATGTACCTTGTGTAGCCATGGACTCAGTGCCAGGGAGACCCAATTCTCCAAACTCACCAGTACAGATATAGAGACTGACTCCTTTAACAAGAAATAAAGAGTCATAAGTACAACGAGAAAAAACATAATATACAAGAATTATGTATAGAATCAAAAGAAGTAATATTTTTGCATCTATTATTACAAGCCTATATAACCTACTAATAATGAGGTTCCAGTCGGAAGCTGTAATTAATTTAGTTCAAGTAAACTTCAAAGGTCATTCTTACTTTCTCTTAAACCCCTCTGCTACAGTTTGTATCCAGCTATGGAGGCCACCCTAGTTGAAGGAGAATAAGCCATTTGAAGGATTGAAAATGGTATTTCTCCGAGACTAGGGTGGCCCCCTATCAGCCATTCTGAACAGTTTATAAGGAATGAAGATGGAGGCAACGTACCGCGCATGCGCAGGGATCCGAGACACGGGATTGGATACTCCGCTTTCCTTGACCAATTCCAGCCAATAAGAATGAAGTTCGATTCAGTTTTGAAATTACCGCCGTTCCGAATAGGTTCTGGCATTACCAGCTATGGAGGCCACACTAGTCTCGGAGAA
>NC_091560.1:19039817-19043252 GCF_042767895.1 Penaeus vannamei
TTTTTTTACCTATCTCTTAAAAGGCTGTAATACGCTAGATTTTGCCGTTTTTTTCGACTTATGGGATTTTATTAGTTTTAGCCTTTTTTCATTATAAATGGACTCTATGATTATTATTATCATTATCATCATCATTGTCATTATTCTTATGATTATCATCATTATAGTCATTATCGTTATGATTATCATTATTATCATTAGCATTATTGCAGGTATAATTATTACTGTCATTTTCATCATTATAACTATTTTTATAATGATAATAACAATAATGATAATTTTAGAAATAATAATGACAACAATACTCATTATAATAACAATATTAATGATATTATTATTATTTCTATTGTCATTATTAGTATAAAAATCCTTATTGGTAATATTGCAGTAATTATCAAAATTACCATTATAATTTTTATTTTATTATTATCATCATTATTATTGTTATTATCGTCATAATTATCATCATTATTGTTGATAATAAAGGATTTATCATGGAAATCATCATAATTAAAAGCGAAAAAGGATTTTTTTTCTAACTGTGTCTCAAAAGCCTGTAATATGCTAGATATTGCCGTTTTTTTCGACTTCTGGGATTTTATTAGTTTTAGCCTTTTTTTCATTATAAATGGACTCTATGATTATTATTATTACCTGAATTAATGTTACAATCATCATGATTATCATTTAAAAGGGAAAAAGTTTTTTTTCGACCCTTCTCTCAAAAAGTTGTATTACGCTAGATTTTGCCGTTTTTTTTTTTTACTTTTAATATTTTATTAGTTTTAGCCTTAATTTCATTATAAAGGGACTCTATGATTATTATTATCATCATTATCATCATAATTGTCATCATTCTCATGATTATCATCATTATAGTCATTATCGTCATGATTATAATCATCATTATTGCAGTTATAATTATTATTATGCTAATTATTACTATCATTTTCATCATTATAACTATAATAAAATGATAATTATAATGATAATTTTGATAATTACTGAAATAATAGCAATAATTAACTCTATTCTAATATTTATTTATACTAATAATGGCAATAGAAATAATAATAATATTATTATTATAATGAGTTTTTTTGTCATTTTTATTTCTAAAATTATCATTATTGTTATTTTCATTATAAAAATAGTTATAATGATGAAAATGACAGTATTAAATAACATAATGATCAATATAACTGCAATAATGATAATTATAATATAGATAATCAGGACGATAATAACTATAATGATAATCATAAGAATAATGGCAATAATGATGATAATAATAATCATAGAATCCCTTTATAATGAAATTAACGCTATAACTGATAAAATATTAAAAGTAAAAAAAAAAAAAAACCCCGCAAAATCTAGCGTAATACAACTTTTTGAGAGAAGGGTCGAAAAAAACTTTTTCCCTTTTAAATGATGATTGCAACATGATGATTGCAACATTAATTCAGGTAATTATGATGATTTTCATGATAATTCCTTTATTATTAACATTATGATGATAATACCAATAATAATAATTATAATTAGAATGATAATTTTGATAATTACTGCAATATTAGCAATGATTAATATAATAATATTCTAACTAATAATGACAATAGAAATAATCATAACATTACTATTGTTATTATAATGAGTATTATTGTCATTATTATTTCTAAAATTATCATTATTGTTATCATAAAAACAGTTATAATGATGAAAATGGCAGTAATAATTAGAATAATAATCATTCGAAAAAACGGCAAAATCTAGCGAGAGAAAGGTCTAAAGGTCGAAAAAAAACCTTTTTCGATATTAGATGATAATTTTGATGATTTTAACATTAATTCAGGTAATTATGATGATTTTCATGACAATTCCTTTATTATTATCAATAATGATGGTAATTATGAAGATAATGACAATAATAATAATGATGATAATTATGATGATAATGACAATAATAATAATGATGATGATAATAAAATGATAATTATAATGATGATTTTGATCATTACTGCAATAATAGCAATAATCAACTCTATTCTAATAATTTTCATACAAATAATGACAATAGAAATAATAATAATATCATTAGCATTGTTATTATAATGAGTATTATTATCATTATTATTTCAAAAATCATCCTTATTGTTATTATCATTATAAAAATAGTTATAATGATGACAATAATGATGATAATAAGAATCAAAGTCCGTTTATAATGGAATAAAGGCTAAAACTAATAAAATCCCAAAAGTCGAAAAAACGGCAAAATCTAGCTTATTACAGCCTTTTGAGGGAAAAGTCGAAAAAAAACATTTTTCTCTTTTATTTATTTCTAAAATTATTATTATAAAAATAGTTATAATTATGAAAATGACAGTAAAAATTTGCATAATAATCATTATATCTGCAATAATGGCAATGATAATGATAATCATGACGATAGTGACTATAATGATTATAATCATAAGAATAATGACAATAATGATAATGATAATAATAATTTATAATTAAATAAAGGCTAAAACTAATAAAATCCCAGAAGTCGAAAATACGATTAATCAAGCGTATTACAGCCTTTTGAGAGAAAGGTCGAAAAAAACTTTTTCGCTTATATGATATAATATAATGATAAATATGATGATTTTAACATTAATTTCTGTAATTATGATGATTTTCATGAAAATTCCTTTATTGTTAACAATAATGATGATAGTTATGATGGTAATCACAATAATAATAATGATAATGATAATAAAATGATAATTATAATGAGAATAAAAATAAAATGATATTTATAATGATAATTTTGATAATTACTTGAATAATAGCAATGATTAATTCTATTCTAATAATTGTCATACAAATAATGACAATAGAAATAATAATATTATCATTATTATTGTTATTATAATGGATATTATTGTCTTTATTATTTCTAAAATTATCATTATAAAATAGTTATAATGATGAAAATGAGAGTAATAATTAGCATAATAATCATTATAACTACAATAATGATAACGATAATAATGATAATCAGGACAATAATGACTATAATGATGATAATCATATGAGTAATGATAATAATGATAAATATAATAATCATACAGTCCATTTCTAATGAAATAAAGGCTAAAACTAATAAAATCCAAAAGTCGAAAAATAATGTCCGAATTACTTCTGAGAGATAGAGTTTAAAAACCCTCTTTTTCCAGTTTAAATGATGATTATGATGATTTTAGCAATAATTCTGCTAATTAGGATGATTTTGATGATAACCCAATGAATAATGACGATAATAATGATAATTATGTGGGTAATTAGGACAATAATTATAATAATTATTAGGAACATAATGATAAAGCTGTAATGATGATTCACCTAATAATTGCGACACAGAATACTCAACAATATTCTAATGAT
>NC_091560.1:19043752-19067288 GCF_042767895.1 Penaeus vannamei
ATTACTGCAATGATAGCAATAATTAACTTTATTCTAATAATTTTTATACTAATAATAGAAATAAGAATAGAAATAATAATAATAATATTATTGTCAATATAATGAGTATTATAGTCATTATTATTTTTGAAATTATCTTTATTATTATTATCATTATAAAAATAGTTATAATGATGAAAATAACAGTAATAATTAGAATAATAATCATTATAACTGCAATAAAGATAATGATAATAATGATAATCATGACGATGATGACTATAATGATGATAATCATAAAAATGATGACAAATAAGTATAATGATGATAATAATAATCATAGATTCCATTTATAATGAAATAAAGGCTAATGAATGAAATAAAATCCAAAAAGTCGAAAAAGGGCAAAATCTAGACTATTACCCTTTTTGGCTTTTGAATGATAATTATGATGATTTTAACGTTAATTCAGGTAATCATGATGATTTTCATGATATTTCCATTATTATTAACAATAATGATGATAATGACAATAATAATAAAATTATAATTATAATGATGATTTTGATAATTACTGCAATAATTGCAACAATTAACTAATATAATGACAATAGAAATAATAGTAACATTATTATTATTGTTATTATAATGAGTATTATTGTCATTATAAATATCTAAAATTATCATTATTGTTATTATCATTATAAAAATACTTATAATGAAGAAAATGACAGTAATAATTAGCATAATAATCATTATAACTGCAATAATGATAATGATAATAATGATAATCATGATAATGACTATATTAATGATTATCATACGAATAATGACAATAATGATGATAATGATGATGATAATAATCATAGTCTATTTATAAGGAAATAAAGGCTAAAACTAATATAATCCCAAAAGTCTAAAAAAAAAAAAAAAAAATCTAGCGCATAACAGCCTTTTCAGAAAAAAGGTTGAAAAAAACCTTTTTCGCATTTAAATGATAATTATGATGATTTTAACATTAATTCAGGTAATTATGATGATTTTCATGATAATTCCTTTATTATTAACAATAATGATGATAATTATGATGATAATGACAATAATAATAATGATAATAATAAAATGGTTTTAATAATGATAATTACTGCAATAATAGCAATAATTAACAAGTTATGACAATAGAAATAATGATAATATCATTATTATTGTTATTATAATGAGTATTATTCTCATTATTATTTCTAAAATTATCATTATTGTTATCATCATTATAAAAATAGTTATAATGATGAAAATGACAGTAATAATTACCATAATAATCATTATAACTGCAATAATGATAATGATACTAATGATAATCATGACGATAATGACTATAATGATGGTAATCATATGGATAAACGACAATGATGATGATAATGATGATAATAATCATAGAGTCCTTTTATAATGAAATATAGGCTAAAACTAATAAAATCCCAAAAGTCGAAAAATGGAAAAATCTATTGTATTACAACCTTTTCAGACAAAGGTCGAAAAAAAACCGTTTTTCGCTTTTAAATGATAATTATGATCATTTTAACATTAATTAAGTTAATTGTGATGGTTTTCATGATAATTCCTTTATCATTAATTGTGATGATAATGATATAATAATAATTATAATGATAATTTTGATAATTACTGCAATAATACCATTAATTAACTTTATTCTAATAATTTTCATACTAACAATGAAAATAGAAATAATTATAATATCATTATTATTGATATTATAATGAGTATTATTGTCATTATTATTTCTAAAACTATCATTACTGTTATTATCATTATAAAGATAGTTATACTGATGAAAATGACAGTAATAATTAGCATAATAATCAGTGTAACTCCAATAATGATAATGATAATAATGATAATCATGACGATAATGACTATAATGATAATCATAAGAATAATAACAATAATGATAATAATGATGATAATAAAAATCATAGAGTCAATTTATAATTAAATAAAGGCTAAAACTAATAAAATCCCAAACGTCGAAAAAAAACAAAATCTAGCGTATTACAGCATTTTGAGAGAAAGGTCGAAAAAACATTTTTTTCTCTTTTAAATGATAATTATGATGATTTTAACATTGATTCAGGTAATCATTTTTATGATAATTCTTTTATCATTAACAATAATGATGATAATTATGATGATAATGACAATAATAATAATAATGATAGAATGATAATTATAATTATAATTTTGATAATTACTGCAATAATAGCAATAATTAATTCTATTATAATAATGTTCATACAAATAATGAATAGAAATAATAATAATAATATAATATTGTTATAATAATGAGTATTATTGTCATTATTATTTCTAAAATTATAACTTTTGTTAATATCATTATAAAAATAGCTATAATGATGAAAATGACTAATAATTAGCATAATGATAAGGCGAAAACTAATAAAATCACAAAAATCGAAAAAAAACGGGAAAATCTTTTAAGAGTAAGGTCGAAAAAAAACCTTTTACGCTTTTGAATGATAATTATGATGATTTTAACATTGATTCAGGTAATTATTTTCATGATAATTCCTTTTTTTATTAACAATAATGATGATAATTATGATGATAATGACAATAATAATGATAATAATAATAAAATGATAATTATAATTATAATTTTCATAATTACTGCAATAATAGCAATGATTAACTCTATTCTAATAATTTTCATACTATCAATGAAAATAGAAATAATAATAATGTAATTGTTATTGTTATTATGAGTATTATTGTCATTATTTCTAAAATTAACATTATTGTTATCATTATAAAAAGTTATAATGATGAAAATGAAAGTAATGATTAGTATAATAATCATTATAACTGCAATAATGAAAATGTTAATAATTATAATAATGACGATAATGACTCTAATAATGATAATCTAAAGATTAATGACAATAATGATCATAATGATAATAAAAATCATACAGTCCATTTATAATGAAATAAATGCTGAAACTAATAAAATACCAAAAATCGAAAAAAACGGCAAAATCTAGCCTTTTGAAAGAAGGATCGAAAAAAAACCTTTTTCGCTTACAAATGATAATTTTGATGATTTTAATATTAATTCAGGTAATTATGATGATTTTCATGATAATTCCTTTATTATTAACAATAATGATAATTATGATGATAATGGCAATAATAATAATGATAATAATAATAAAATGATAATTATAATGATAATTTTGATAATTACTGCAATAATAGCATTGATTAATTCTATTCTAATAATTTTCATTCAAATAAGGACAGTATTGCAGCCTTATGAAAGAAAGATCGAAAAAAAACCTTTTCACTTTTAAATGATAATTATGATGACTTTAACATTAATTTAGGTAATTAGGATGATTTTCATGTTAATTCCTTTTTTATTAACAATAATTATGATAATTATGATGATAATGACAATAATAATAATGATAATAATAATAAAATGATAATCATAATGATTATTTTGATAATTACTGCAATAATAGCAATGATTAACTCTATTCTAATAATTTTCATACTAATAATGACACTGGAAAAATAATATATATACTATTGTTTTTAGAATGAGTATTATTGTTATTATTATTTCTAAAATTATCGTTATTGTTATCATTATAAAAATAGTTATAATGATAAAAATTACAGTAATAATTAGCATAATAATCCTTATAACTGCAATAATGATAATGATAATAATGATAATCATAACGATAATGAGTATTATGATGATAATCATAAGAATATTGACAGTAATTACGATAATAATAATCATAGAGTCCATTTATAATGATATAAAGGCTAAAACTAATAAAATCCCAAAAGTCGAAAAAAACGGCAAAATCTAGCGTATTGAGAGAAAGGTCGAAATTTTTTTTTTCGCTTTTAAATGATAATTATGATGCTTTTCATGATAATTCCCTTATTATTAACAATAATGATAATGACAATAATAATAATTATAATAATAAAATGAAAATTATAATGATAATTTTGATAATTACTGCAATAATAGCATTGATTAACTATTCTAATAAATTTCATACAAATAAGGACAATAGAAATAATATCATTATTATTGTTATTAGAATGAGTATTATTATCATTATTATTTTTAGAATCATCATTATTGTTACTATCATTATAAAATAGTTATAATGATGAAAATGACAGTAATAATTAGCATAATAATCATTATAACTGCAATAAAGATAATGATAATAATGATAATCATGACGATAATGACTATAATGATGATAATAATAAGAATAATGACAATAATGATGATAATAATAATCTTAGAGTCCATTTATATTGAAATAAAGGCTAAAACTAATAAAATCCCAAAAGTTACAGCCTTTTGAGGGAAAAGTCGAAAAAAACATTTTCTCTTTTAAATGATGATTATGATGATTTTAACATTAATTCAAGTAATTATGATGATTTTCATGATAATTCCCTTATTATTAACAATAATGATGATAATTATGATGATTATGACAATAATAATAATGATAATAATAAAATGATAATTATATAGATAATTTTGATAATTACTGAAATAATAGCAATAATTAACTCTATTCTGATAATTTTCATACTAATAATGACAATAGAAATAATAATAATATCATTAGTATTGTTATCCTATTGGCGCAGCGGTAAGGTCTAGCAATCTTGCGGACCTGCGCTCAATCCCACGCCCGGCCAGTGAGTCGTAACCCCGGCCACTCCTTGCACAAAGGGGGAGATTTGGGCAAAATAAAACAGACAGTATGTCACAGCAAAGAATATCCATTGTAACAAATGGAATTAAAACTAAACTAAATCTATTGTCATTATCATTTCTAAAATTATCATTATTGTTACTATCATTATAAAAATAGTTATAATGATGAAAATGACAGTAATAATTAGTATAATAATCATTATAACTGCAATAAGGATAATAATAATATTTATAATCATGACGATAATGACTATAATGATGATAATAATAAGAATAATGACAATAATGATGATAATAATAATCACAGAGTCCATTTCTAATGAAATGAAGGCTAGAACTAATAAAATCCCAAAAGTCGAAGGAAACGGTAAAATCCAGCGTATCACAGCCTTTTGAGAAAAGGTCGAAAAAAACCTTTTTCGCTATAAATGATAATTATGATGATTTTAACATTAATTCGGGTTATTCTGATGATTTTCATGATAATTACTTTATTATTAACAATACTGATAATTTTGATAATAATGACAATAATATTAATGATAATAATAATAGAAGGATAATTATAATGATAATATTGATAATTATTGCAAACATAGCAATAATTATCTCGATTCTAATAATTTTCATACTAATAATGACAATAGAAATATTATTATTATTATTATTATTATTATTATTATTATTATTATTATAATGAGTATTATTGTCATTATTATTTCAAAAATTATCATTATTGTTATTATCATTATGAAAATAGTTATAATAATGAAAATTACTAATTAGCAAAATAATAATTTTAACTGCAATAATGATAATGATAATAATGATAATTATGACGATAATGACTATAATGAGGATAATCATAAAAATAATGACAATAATGATGAAAATTATTATGATAATCATAGAGTCCATTTATAATTAAATAAAGGCTAAAACTAATAAAATCCCAAAAGTCGAAAAAAGGCAAAATCTTTTGAAAGTTTGAAAAAAAACTTTTCCTTTTTAAATTATAATTATGATGATTTTAACATTAATTCAGTTAATTATGATGATTTTCATGATAATTCCTTTATTATTAACAATAATGATGATAATTATGATAACTATAATAATAATGATAATAATAATGAAATGATAATTATAATGATAATTTTGATAATTACTGCAATAATAGCAATAATTTACTTATTATTATTATTTCTAAAATTATCATTATTATTATTATCATTATAAATAGTTATAATGATGAAAATGACATCATTATAACTGCAATAATGATAATGATAATAATGATAATCATGACGATAATGACTATAATGATGATAATCATAAGAATAATAATAATGATGATAATGATGATGATAATGATCATAGAGTCCATTTATGATTAACCAAAGGCTAAAATTAATAATATTCCAGAAGTCGAAAAACGGCAAAATCTAGCGTATTACAGCCTTCTCAGAGAAAGGTCGAGAAACCCCTTTTTTCGCTTTTAAATGATAATTATGATGATTTTAACATTAATTCAGGTAATTATGATGATTTTCATAATAATTCCTTCATTATTAACAATAATTATGATAATCAAGATGATAATGACAAGAATAATAATGATAATAGTAATAAAATCATAATTATAATGATAATTTTGATAATTACTAGAATAGTAGGAATAATTTCCTCTATTCTAATAATTTTCATACTATTAATGACAATAGAAATAATATCATTATTATTGTTATTATAGTGAGTATTATTGTCATTATTATTTCTAAAATTATCATTATTGTTATCATTATAAAAATAGTTATAATGATGAATATGACAATAATAATTAGCATAAAAATCATTATAACTGCAATATCGATAATGAAAATAATGATAATCATGACGATAATGACTATAATAACGATAATCATAGGAATAATGACAATAATGATAATGATGATAATAATAATCATAGAGTCCATTTATAATGAAATAAAGGCTAAAACTAATAAAATCCCAAAAGTCGAAAAACGGCAAAATCTAGCGTATTTCAGCCTTTTGAGAGAATCGAAAAAACCCTCTTTCGCTTTTAAATGATACTTATGATGATTTTAACATTAATATGTGTAATTATGATGATTTTCATGATAAATCCTTTATTATTAACAATAATGATGATAATTATGATGATAATGACAATAATAATAATGATAATAATAATGAAATGATAATTATAAAGATAATTTTGGTAATTACTGCAAAAATACAGTAATTAACTCTATTTTAATAATTTTCTTACTAATAATGACCATAGAAATAATAATATCATTGTTACTTTATTATGATAAGTATTATTGTCATTATTATTTCTAAAAATATCATTATTGTTATTATCATTATGAAAATGGTTATAGTAATGAAAATTATTAATAACTAGCATAATACTCATTATAACTGCAATAATGATAATAGTAATAATGATAATCATGACGATAATGACTATAATGATGATAATCATATGAATAATGAGAATAATGATGATAATGATAATAATAATCATAGTGTCCATTTATAATGAAATCAATGCTAAAATTAATAAAATCCCAAAAGTCGAAAAAACGGGAATATTTAGCGTATTACACCCTTTTGAGAGAAAGGTGAAAAAACTTTTTCTCTTTTAAATGATAAGTATGATGATTTTAACATTAATTCAGATAATTATGATGATTTTCATTGTAATTCCTTTATTGTTAACAAAAATGATGATAATTATGATGATAATGACAAAAATAATGATAATAATAATAAAATGAGATTTATGATGATAATTTTGATAAATTCTGCAGTATTAGAAATAATTAACTGAATTCTATTAATTTTCATACTAATAATGACAATGGAAATAATAATATTATCATTATTATTGCTATTATGATGAGAAATATTGTCATTATTATTTCTAAAATTATAATTTTTGTTATCAATATAAAAATAGTTATAATGATGAAAATGACAGTAATAATTAGCATAATATTCATTTTAACTGCAATAATGATAACGATAATAATGATAATAATGACGATAATGACTATAACGATGATAATCATAAAAATAATGAGGATAATGATCATGACTATAATAATGATCATACAGTCCAATTCTAATTAAATGAAGGCTAAAACTAATAATGATAATAATTATAATACAAATAAGGACAATAGAAATAATATTATTATTGTTATTAGAATGAGTATTATTGTCATTATTATTTCTAAAATTATCATTATTGTTACTATCATTATGAAATAGTTATAATGATGAAAATGACAGCAAAAAATAGCATAAAAATCATAATAACTGCAATAATGATAATGATAATCATGACAATAATGACTATAATGATGATAATCATAAGAATAATGACAATAATGATTATAATGATAATAATAATCACAGAGTCCATTTATAATTAAATGAAGGCTAAAACTAATAAAATGCCAAAAGTCGAAAAAACGGCAAGATGTAGCGTTTTACAGCCTTTTGAAAGGTCGAAAAAAAACTATTTTTCGCTTTTAAATGATAATTATGATGATTTTATTAATTCAGGTAATTATGATGATTTTCATGATAATTCTTTTATTATTAACAATAATGATAATCATGATGATAATGACAATAATGATAATGATAATATCAAATTGATAATTATAATGATAATTTTGATAATTATTGCAATAATAGCAATATTTAACTCAATTTCAATAATTTTCATACTAATAATGAGAATATAAATAATAATATCATTTCTATTCCTATTATAATGAGTATTATTGTCATTATTAATTCTAAAATTATCATTATTGTTATCATCATTATCAAAATAGTTATGATGAAAATGACAATAATTGATAGCATAATAATCATTATAACTGCAATAATGATAAAGATAATAATGATAATCATGATGATAATAACTATAATGATTATAATCATAAGAATAATGACAATAATGATGATAATGATAATAATGGTTATAGAGTCCATTTATAATGAAATAAAGGCTAAAACTATTAAAATTCTAAAAGTCGAAGAAACGGCAAAATCTAGGGGATTACATCCTTTTGAGAGAAAGGTCGAAAAAAAACACTTTTTCGCTTTTAAATGATAATTATGATGATTTTAACATTAATTCAGGTAATCATGATGATTTTCATGATATTTCCTTTATCATTAACAATAATGAAAATTATCATAATAATAATAATTACGATAATAATAATATAATGATAATTATAATGATAATGATAATTACTGCAATAATAGCAATAATTAACTCCATTCTCATAATTTTTTATGATTATTGTTATTATTATTCTTGAAATAGTTATAATGAAAATGACAAATGATAATTATGATGATTTTAACATTAATTCAGGTAATTATGATGATTTCCATGATAATTCCTTCATTATTAACAATAATGATGATAGTTATGATGATAATGACAATAATAATAATGATAATAATGATAAAATGATAATTATAATGATATTTTTCATAATTACTGCAATAATAGCAATAATTAACTCTATTCTAAAATTTTCATACATTAATAAAGAGAATAGAAATAATAATAATATCATTATTATTGTTATTATAATGAGTATTATTGTCATTATTATTTCTAAAATTATCATTATTGTTATCATTATAAAAATAGTTATAATGAGGAAAATGACAGTAATAATTAGCATAATAATAATTATAAGTGCAATAATAATTATGATAATCATGATGATAATGACTATAATGATGATAATCATAAGAATAATGAAAATAATGATGATAATGATGATAATAATAATCATAGAGTCCATTTATAATGAAGTGAAGGCTAAAACTAATAAAATCCCAAAAATCGGAAAAACGGCAATATCTAGCGTTTTACAACCTCTTGAGAGAAAGGTCGAAAACCTCTTTTTCGTTTTTGAATTATAATTATGATGATTTTCAAGATAATTCCTTTATTATTAACAATAATGAAGATAATCATGATGACAATGACAATAAAAATAATGATAATTATAGTAAAATGATAATTATAATGATAATTTTGATAATTACTGCAATAATAGCAATAATTAACTATATTCTAATAATTTTCATACAAAAAATGACAATAGAAATAATAATATCATTATTATTGTTATCATAATGAGTATTATTGTCATTATTATTTCTAAAATTATCATTATTATTTCTAAAATTATCATTATTATTTCTAAAATTATCATTATTATTTCTAAAATTATCATTATTATTTCTAAAATTATCATTATTATTTCTAAAATTATCATTATTATTTCTAAAATTATCATTATTATTTATCATAATAATAATAGTTATAATGATGAAAATGACAGTAATAATTAGTATAATAATCATTATGACTGCAATAATGATAATCATGACGATAATGACTATAATGATGATAATCATAAGAATAATGGCAATAATGATGATAATGATAATAATAATCATAGAGTCCATTTATATTGAAGTAAAGGCTAAAACTAATAAAATCCCAAAAGTCGAAAAACGGCAAAAGGAGCCTTCTGAGAGAAAGATCGAAAAAACCCTTTTCGCTTTTAAATGATGATTATGATGATTTTAACAATTCAGGTAATTGTGATGATTTTCATGATAATTCCTTTATTATTAACAATAATGATAATAATTATGATGATAATGGCCATAATAAAAATGATAATAATAATGAAATGATAATAATAATAAAATGATAATTACAATGATTATTTTGATAATGACTGCAATAATAGCAATAATTAACTCTATTCTAATAATTTTCATACAAATAATGACAATAGAAATAATAATAGTATCATTATTATTGTTATCATAATGAGTTTTATTGTCATTATTATTTTTAAAATTATCATTATTGTTATTATCATTATAAAAAGTTATAATGATGAAAATGACAGTAATAATTAGCATAATAATCATTATAACTGCAATAATTACAATTATAATAATGATAATCATGACGATTATGACTATAATGATGATCATAAGAATAGTGACAATAATGATGATGATGATAATAAACATGGAGTCCATTTATAATGAAAAAAGGCTAAAACTAATAAAATCCCAAAAGTCGAATAAAGAGGCAAAATCTAGCTTATTACAGTCTTTTTAGAGAAAGGTCGACGAACTACCTATTTCGCTTTTATATTATAATTATGATGATTTTAACATTAATTCAGATAATTATGATGATTTTCAAGATAAATCCTTTATTATTAATAATAATGATGATAATTATGATGATAATGACTATAATAATAATGATAATAATAAAAAAAGGATAATTATAATGATGATTTTGATAGTTACTGCAATAATAACAATAATTAACTTTTCTAATAATTTTCATATAAATAATGACAATAGAAATAATAATATCATTATCATTGTTATTATATTGAGTATTATTGTCATTATTATTTCTAAAATTATCATTATTGTTATTATCATTATAAAAATAGTTATGATGATGAAAATGACAGTAATAATTAGCATAATAATCCTTATAACTGCAATAATGAGAATGATAATAATGATAATCCTGACGATAATGACTATAATGATGATAATTATAAGAATAATGGCAATAATGATGATAATGATGATAATGATAATAATCATAGAGTCCATTTATAATGAAATAAAGGCTAAAACTACTAAAACCCCAGAAGTCGAAAAAACGGCAAAATCTAACGTATTACATCCTTTTGAGAGAAAGGTCGAAAACCCCACTTTTTCGCTTTTAAATGATAATTATGATGATTTTAACATTATTTCAGGTAATTATGAAGATTTTCATGATGTTTCCTTTATTATTAACAATAATGATGATAATGACAATAATAATGATTATATTAATAAAATGATAATCATAATGATAGTTTTGATAATTACGGTAATAATAGCAATAATTAACTAATAATTTTCATACTGATAATGACAATAAAAATAAAAATATCATTATTAATGTTATCATAATGAGTATTATTGCCATTATTATATCCAAAATTATCATTATTTTTATTATCATTATAAAAATAGTTATAATGATGAAAATGACAGTCTCTTCTATTAGAACAACAGTAAACACTCTCATTTACTTTGAATAAATGGGGGAAAGGTATGAGTAAGCGATTTTCGTATGTTGTACCTCGCTGAGGATATATTCTTGCCTTGTTAAACAAGGGGTGGATACAAGAGCGCGTTTGTGCGTGTGTAAACATTGCACTTATATGTTATGAGATGTATGCACCCAAAAGTTCATGTTACTTCACTTGTTCATACAAGAAAATACAAACATATGCAGTTAATCCTGCAATCGGTGCAGTGGGAGTAAAATATACTTAAATGTTAAAACATTATTTTCCTATAAGTTGCAAGAAGCAGTATGAAAATGTATATAAAGATTCGTCTATGCTTGTGTTTCTAATGTTTGTACAGTAGATTCTTTTCTTATTATTATACATACGTACACACACGCGCGAGCGCATATACATTTATACTGTATATACACACATACATATATACATACATATAGTATATATATATATATATATATATATATATATATATATATATATATATGTGTGTGTGTGTGTGTGTGTGTGTGTGTGTGTGTGTGTGTGTGTGTGTGTGTGTGCGTGTGTGTGTGTGTGTGCGTGCGTGTGTGTGTGTGTGTGTGTGTGTGTGTGTGTGTGTGAGTGAGTGTGAGTGTGTGTGTGAGTGTGTGTGTGTGTGTGCATTATATTATTTCATATATATAAATGTGTGTGTGAGCGTATGTGTATGTGTATATATATATGTATATTATCATACTTATATATACATATGAATGTATTTTTTGTATATATGTATGTATATATATATATATATATATATATATATATATATATATATATATATATATATATATATATATATATGTGTGTGTGTGTGTGTGTGTGTGTGTGTGTGTGTGTGTGTGTGTGTGTGTTTGTATCAGCTTGTAGGGAAAGACGATTTGTGTTAAAGAATTACAGTGTAAGGAGTTAAGATTCTTGGGTCAGTTGTGGAAGAAAACCATGTAGTAGAAGGGATAGCCGTGAAGGCTTATTATCATTCAGTGTAAATTAGTCGGAATGATTAAAAAAAAAATATCATTCTTACCTAAAAACTAACTAAATGTTCTCAGATTTCGTTTTTTGTTTGTTTTTGTTTGTTTGTTTGTTTTTGTTAGAATCATTGCCCCCATCGGCGTTAGCTCTACGATGATGATGATGCCTCATCTATATGACCATAAGTATTCTCTTTCATTTTTCCAAGAAAATGGAGTGATTTTCATGTTTCTTTTGATAATACACATAAAGGAATAACTCACACTGCTCCACATATATTTACAATGAAAAATTATCATTATTAAGGACAATTTATGCCAAACTGTGTCGGTCCCTCTGGCCCGTGGACCCCAGCCGAAAGAAGGGGTTCCCTGATTTACACAGTTTGGCCTGTAACTGGTGAAATGGTGAAAATATATCACTGTACATATAGGTGGAGCATTGCGAGTTATTCCTTTGCGTATAGTATCAAAAGAAAAATTAAACTCATTCTGGTTACTTAGAAAAACGAAAGTAATTGCTCGTATGGCCAGGCAGAGGAAGTGCGCGGGATCATGGTCCCGAATGAGTGTCTAGATTTTTTTTTTTTTTTAGTGCCAATAATAATGTATAGATTGTGGTTCTGGGGGTTCAAAATGTTGTGATCTATATATCTATAATAGTAAAATATATTCCTAATCCCTATGTACCTGAAAATAAAACCATCAACTTAAACAATAGCAGAGCAGGAAGGGAAGGTATTGTGGAAATATTTTCAGTATACTCAATTATACTGATTTGCAGCAAAAATAAAGATCAGATTCGTTCAAAGTCCATTAAAAACTACTGGAAATAGTTTTATAAAAATTACATCACTGTGCATTTGTGAAATAAAACCAAACTATGTGCTGGGTAGGGAAAAAAAAATATATATAGATAGATAGATATAGATATATAAGGTATTCATACATGCATATTTAACAAAAATTATCATTACAAGAAATTACTTGTTTACCTGTTTTTAGAAGTGTCAAACCTATCTTTTAGACAAAATATTTCTGGATTCTGAAGGTCCTTTAATGTAAGCATTGATATTATTCTTTCAATTGATCTAACCTGACCTATTGACCTAAACTAACCAATTAAATCACCTAAAAGGATAAAGGATGTTGAAAGATGTGTAGATTGGAAAGAATACAAGCCGAAGAAAATATATCATCTGTATGAATCATGAGACGGGGAACACTGATAAATTACAGATTTATTTAAGCCTTAGATGACTTTGGGATGAGCTTACCATAAACCTAAAATTAATAAACAAATTACATGTACATTTTCAAGTGTAAGAACTGTGTGGAAGTTAATTACATAATAATCTTGAACCCCTTTTCAGAACAAAGAAGAAACACTCCCGCCTGAAGTCTGAGAGGGCCAAGAATGGAGAAGGTCCATCACTGAAGCTAATGGATATATTTTCAATTTCTGTCCATCCTTTGATTGAGGAGTAATTGGAACCAGTCCACAATGAAAGAGTTGAAAATGCTGGTATGTCACACTGAAGCAATTAGAGGTGTTTGATTCTTAATAGAAAATTGAAGTATTATTTAGCGTCATGTGTAATTTCATCATGAGGGCTACAGGATTGGTTTATTTAATATCTTACTTCTTAGCTATTTTGCTTTGAAAATTTGTCTCTTATGGTTAGTACCTCCTTAGCTAAATGATGCATTTGGAGCAATTTCAACCTCTACTTATCTTTGGAAGGCACTGTGACCTACAACATGCATAGCTTATGTTATTTTCATCATCATAGTGAAATGCAACTCAAATATTTATCAACATGCCGTTTATCCAGAATGTCTCTGAATATCTTTTACTAATACACTGATCTTGTTGCATGCTATCCAATTACCATTCCTAAGGTCGTCTTCCTTATGTACCTTTATTTTTTAATCTTATGACTTTATCTATAATTTATTCATATAGCTATGTAGGATGTTTCACAACCTATATGGCTTCTAGCAGAAATATCGGCTTCACCCGATTTTACAACACTGCTATCAGTCTTGCTTCATATATATACATATATATATATATATATATATATATATATATATATATATATATATATATATATATATATATATATATATATATATTTACATCTGCATCTTCATCTACGTAGCCCAAATCTACATAATGCCCTCAAACGGCTCCAACCTCATCGTCCCCCATCATTATATATTTTCTTTACTTATTTTATTTACTGGGAGAGGTGCTTAAATTTTGATTTGCTGAGAGCACATCTCGGGTGCCACAGGGTGTCCTTGCCAATTTTGGTCTGAATCGATCCAGTGGACTGGGCATGTGAGAAAACGCACACACACACACACACACACACACATACACACACACACACACACACACACACACACACACACACACACACACACACTAGGTATTGTTAACCATCAGGAAAGGCATTGTAAGTATTTTTACACATCCATAAATGAACGCATCTAAACGCCATTTGACTGGTGGCAATCATCCCTTTAAGGAGCGTTTGGTGTAGGTGTGAGTGCCCACAGGTATGGCTGGGGTACTGGAGATCCACTCCACGCGATCTCTATGGGCCCCTTAATGGTTGAACAAATGTAATTTTTAAATTTGAATATGATGATTTAATCAAATTTATGCATATTTTGTTGATTGTTACTCAAACAGTAATGGTACTTTTTATAATAATTGATTTTCTGCATTTACTAAAAGTAATATAAGAAAGAAAAAGTTGCACTATTGACAAAATATGTCAAGCTTTCATTGCTACCTATTTACATGTATATGTATGTATATGTATGTATATATATATATATACATATATATATATATATATATGTATATATGTATATATATATATGTACATAGTTATAGAAAGTATAAAATATAGATATAAAGAAAGAAAGTATAACATATAGATAGAAATACATATATAAATATATTCACACATATATGTGTATATATATACATATATATATATATATATATATATATATATATATATATATATATATATATATATATATATATGTATATATATATATATATATATATATATATATATATATATATATATATATTTATATATATGTATATATATATGAATATATATATATATATATATATATATATATATATATATATATATAAATATATATACATACATATATGTATTAATATGTATATAGATACACACACACACACACACACACACACACACACACACACACACACACACATATATATATATATATATATATATATATATATATATGTATATATATATATATATATATATATAGAGAGAGAGAGAGAGAGAGAGAGAGAGAGAGAGAGAGAGAGAGAGAGAGAGAGAGAGGCAGAGGCAGAGACAGACATATAGATATACTCACATACATATATACATATATATATATGCACACACACCACGCGCACACACACAAATTCATCATCAGGATTATCATCATCATTATTGCAGTTATGATAATTATGTAAATTATTATTACTATTTTATCACTATAACTATTTATATAATGGTAATAGCAATAATGATAATCTCAGAAATAATAATGGCAATAATAATTATTATAGTGACAATGATAATGATGTTATTATTTCTATTGTCATTATTAGTATGAAAATTATTGGAATAGAGATAATTATTGCTATTATTGCAGTAATTATCAAGATTACCATTATAATTATGATTTTATCATTATTATTGTCATTATCATCATAATTATCATCATTATTGTTAATAATAAAGAAATTATCATGGAAATCATCATAATTACTTGAATTAATGTTAAAATCCTCATAATTACCATCAAAAAGCGAAAAGGGTTTTTTTCGACGTTTCTCTCAAAAGGCTGTAATACGCTAGATTTTGCCTTTTTTCGACTTTTGGGATTTTATTACTTCTGGCCTTTATTTCATTATAAGTGGACTGAATGATAATTATCATTATTATCATTACTGTCATCATTTTTATGATTGTTATCATTATAATCATTATCATCATGATTATCATTATTATTATCATCATTATTGCAGTTATAATAATTATTATGATAATTATTAATGCTATTTTTATCATTATAACTATTTATATTATAATAAAAGCAATAATGATAATCTTAGAAATAATAATGAAATTAATAATAATTATAATGACAATGATAATGATATTATTATTTCTATAGCCATTATTAGTATGAAAATTATTAGAATAGAGTTAATTATTTCTTTTATTGCAGTAATTATGATAATAGCAATCATGATAATTTTAGAAATAATAATGACAATAATAATTATAATGACAATGATAATGATGTTATTATTATTTCTATTGCCATTATTAGTATGAAAATTATTGGAATAGAGTTAATTATTGATATTATTGCAGTAATTATCAAGATTATCATTATGATTATGATTTTATTATTATTATCATTATTATTGTCATTATCATTGTCATTATCATCATACATATTCATCATTATTGTCAATAAAAGAATTATCATGGAAATCATCATAATTACCTGAATTAATGTTAAAATCCTCATAATTACCATTAAAAAGCGATAACGTTTTTTTCGACGGTTCTCTCAAAAGGCTGTAATACGCTAGATTTTGCCTGTTTTTTTTCGACTTTTGGGATTTTATTACTTCTGGCCTTTATTTCATTATAAATCGACTGAATAATAATTATTATCATCATTATCATTACTTTCATTTTTATGATTATTATCACTATTTTCATCATTATAAATATTTATATAATGATAATAGCACTAATGATAATCTTTATAATAATCAGAATGACAATGATAATGATATTATTTTTATTGCCATTATTAGTAAAAAAATTATTGGAATAGAGTTAATTATTGATACTATTGCAGTAATTATCAAGATTATCATTATAATTATGATTTTATCATTATTATCATTATTATTGTCATTATCATTGTCATTATCATCATAATTATCATCATTATTGTCAATAATAAAGGAATTATCATGGAAATCATATTAATTACCTGAATTAATGTTAAAAGTTCTTTTAGTTTCATAGAAAGTTACTAATTTTAAGGATACAAGTAAACAAATTCAGAACCATTAACAAAAATTTTATTCACATAAAAAAAATATATAAAGACATATTTAACAATATTTATAATCAGTTAAAAATACATAAAAAACATCCCTTTTATTTGTTTTAGAGATAAATGTTCACAGTATCCAGTGTTCACCATGTCCACAGAATCAACATCTTGTGACCACGTGGACTTGAGTTTTCGATTAATAAATAAAGTTGATTAAATAAATAGAAGCCTCTGTGCCTGGCCCTTGACAGCAGTAGGTTCTCCAGCCTGTGTTGAAGAATACATCTGTTTATATTCTCTGAACAACCGTCTCAAATAATAAAAATAATAATAAAATTACAAAAAATAGGACGGGGGAAAACACCTCACCTTACGGCAATGGTCGGGTTGAGTGAGGACCTCCCGTGCCCACAACCCTACACCGAAGGTTCCCGAGCGAACCTTGATTCGAACACAGATTCGAACAAAGGATTTCGTTCGCCACATACACAGGCGAGCGAAACAAATTAGGAAAATAAACAAAATAGCCGAATTTCTTCACACGGCTCCCCCAACAAGTATCTATCTAACAGATAGATACATATAACAAAGGAACTTTTTACTTTTGTAATGAGAAACAAATAATTTTCCATAATAACCTCAGGACATACTTATTAACAGTCAGCCCTAAAATCCTAGCCATTTTCTCTTATTCCAAGGCTAACAATTTTACACCAATCCAAAAGGCATCCGACAATATTCCAAAAGATCTCAATTCTATCAAATTTAGGGGTGTTTGTGCAACATGGAGTTAATGAAAATACCTTTCCAAACTCTGCAATTACTGAATCAATATCTGATTTCTGTTCTGCTGAAAGGTCTGAACAAATCTCAGTTGATCACTCTCAGGCAAGATGGGCTCTTCTCCATCAGAAATTAGAGGAAAATGCTATCGCTCAATTCAGTATCTTCAAGAATACAATTCTGGACTATTTGTGGGTTCATCTCAGCATCTATCTTACTTTCCTCGTCCATAACATTAGGTTGGGAAGTTGTTGCTCTCCTATGATACTTCTTAAGAAGGTTAGCATGAAGCAACTTCTGTTTTCCACCTTCATCGATAAGATAATTCATCTTATTTCGACATTCCAGAACAGTATAAGGGCCACTCCAAGACATGAGCAACTTGTTTTGGTTATCAGGGAGGAGAACAAGAACTTCCTCACCTGGACTAAACTTCCTATCCTGAGATTTCAAGTCAAAATAAGATTTGAATTTAGAGGAACTAATCTCAGCATTTTGAGCTGCAATTTTAGCACACTCCTCCAGCTTGTCTTTCAATTCAATCACATATTGAAAGGAAGATCTAACATCATCTTTAATGGTTGTGTCTTCCCACAAGGCCCTTAAGACTGAAAGAGGTCCCCGGACTGTCCGTCCATAAAGTAGCAGAAAACCCAGTTCGATCGCCAGGAATCTCTCGCGTAGCGAATAATGTGGGGACAAGATAACGGTGCCATTCTCATGGTTTGTCACTACACAATTTCCTTAAGGAGGCTTTTAGTGTTGCATGAAACCTTTCCACCCTTCCATTCCCACTAGGATGATAGGGAGTTGTAAAAAGTGGCTTTACACCCAATAATTTATGCAGTTCGCCCATTAGTTGAGAAACAAATTGCCTTCCTCGATCAGACAAAATTTCCCGAGGAATACCGACCCTTGAAAAAATCACCATAAGGGCTTCAGCTGCAGATATTAAATCTATCTCTTTGAGAGGCAATGCTTCTGGGAACCCGGTCGCAAAATCTATCAAAGTTAAAATGTAACGGTGACCCTCAGATGGAGAAATCGGTCCTACCAAGTCAATGGAGATATGAGAGAAAGGCTCCGTTAAAATGGGCATGGGTTTTAATGGCACAGGTCTTACCTACCTCTACTTGACATCCTTTGACACGTCGCAAGACTTACAAAAGTCTCGGATTTCAGCTCCCATGTTTGGCGAATAGAAATGGTCCCTAATACGCATTTCTGATTTCCGATGGGAGAAATGACCGGCTAAGGGGCTCTCATGACCTACTGCGAGAATGATTGCTCTACATTTACTGGGTACTACCAGAGAAGATTTACCAACTCTTTCACAGTGCTTTGAAGCAACACATGTACGGTACAGCAAACCATTTATTTGCTCAAACTTAAATACCGTACCATCACGCATCTTATCATGTTCTTTAGACTTTACTTTTTCCCAAAATTTAGTGAGAGAATGACATTCTGCCTGCAATTTTGCAAAGTCTTCAGGAGTTACTTTAAGAGGATCGATCTCCGGCAACACTAAAGGGTGAACCCTTTTTACTTTGGAGGATCTAGTCTGAATGGCACAGGAATAATCAAGAGGGACATTTGAACGTTCAGTTACCTCAGAATCTGGAGATAATTTGGGACTATATACCCCTGGTACATTTCCAATCAGGACGCTACAGAATTTAATTGGTGCTCGCACCACATCAATCCAACCTTTAAAATAGGGACAATTCAGGTAGCATTTAGTTTTGGGGAAGTAATCCACCCGGCCTAAATAATCTTCGATCCCCACCAGATCAGCCCTAGAAAGATCAACATCTGGTAACACCTTGTGAGATACAATAACACATGTGCACCCCGTATCTCTGAGAACTGTGGATACCCAAGCCCCATTCACTGTACCAGCTGTCATGAACTTTGAATTTTCCCTGTCATATAGACAAAATCCGACTTTGTGAGTTGGAATTGGGTGATATTGCTTGTACGCTAGGGGATTTTTAGGACAGCGAGATCTAATATGTCCAATATCACCACACCCATGACATTTAACAGAAGAAAAATCCCTTCTAAGAGCTGATTGGACTGGAGTTTGGGGCTTCGGAGCCACACTTCTCTTACCTTGTTCAGATGATTGATATGACCTGGGGTAAGCACTATGAGCAAATGACCAATTATCTGACAGGCTTACCGCATCAGCTAAGGAGGAGACGTTATGCTCCTTTACAAAAACACGCAGATCTGGGGAGATAGAAGACATTAGTTGATCTAACAACATAAAATCACGAAGAGATGCATAATCTTTGGTGATATTATGCGAATCGACCCAATAGTCAAACAATCGTCCAAGCCTGATAGCAAACTGTTCATATGTTTCACCACTTTTTATTTTAGCAGTCCTAAAATCATTCCTGTAACTGGCGGGAGTTTTACTATAAGCCCTTAAGAGAGCTTTCTTTAATAACTGGTAATCGGCTGTTGTTTCTGGAGGCAGTGAGGTGTATATATCAACAGCCTTTCTTGTTAATAAACTTCCCAATCTGATAGCATAAGTTTCTTCTTTAAAATTTAACAAGTTAGCAATGCGCTCAAATCTAATTAAGTATGAAGTGATGTCTTCTCCATCTTTAAAGACTGGTAAACTAGGGCGTGAAGCGCCATAAAAAAATACAGGATTTAATGAACTATCAGAATTGTTTAACCGAACCATCTGAAGCTCATGTTCCAGTTTAACTCTCTCTTTCTCTGCCTCTAATTGCTCTTTCTGAAATTCTCTTTCTTTTGCTCTCTCCTCCCGTGCAAGTGTCTGTTGACTGATGACATACTGAGCAATATCATTTCCTTTAAGGCCAAGTTCCTCAGCCTGAGCTTTTAAAACATCAAAATTAAGATCTGCCATTATTATTACAGAATCAAGAATGTCTAAAACTAAAAAGAATCACTATTGACCGACCGACTCAAAAATTACTAATACACGTTTAATCAATACTAGAGGAGTTCTTCCTCGCACCTAGCAACAAAACAAAAGTGGCCTCAACAGGCCGAACTCACCGACATGACGTCAATACCAGGACTTCCAGAAGAGTAATCTTCCCCTCAAGAAGATACACCACACCCTACCTGAAGTCCAACCTATTTCAGAGATTCACCTCCGGGCCCCAAGGACGGCAAACCATGAAGGGGAAACCTTCCCGCAACTTCCACAAACAAACAACTTCCATGTACTGCCGTACAGCACTGAAAATATTACAGTTGTTAACAAATATAATATATAAAATGGTTCTACTCGTGAATTTGATCCTCAAAACTAGTAAATCATGAATCCTGGCAAGGTCGCCACATGTAAATGCCAAGTTCTTTTAGTTTCATAGAAAGTTACTAATTTTAAGGATACAAGTAAACAAATTCAGAACCATTAACAAAAATTTTATTCACATAAAAATATATATATAAAGACATATTTAACAATATTTATAATCAGTTAAAATACACAAAAAACATCCCTTTTATTTGTTTTAGATATAAATGTTCACAGTATCCAGTGTTCACCATGTCCACAGAATCAACATCTTGTGACCACGTGGACTTGAGTTTTCGATTAATAAATAAAGTTGATTAAATAAATAGAAGCCTCTGTGCCTGGCCCTTGACAGCAGTAGGTTCTCCAGCCTGTGTTGAAGAATACAACTGTTTATATTCTCTGAACAAACGTCTCAAATAATAAAAATAATAATAAAATTACAAAAAATAGGACGGGGGAAAACACCTCACCTTACGGCAATGGTCGGGTCGAGTGAGGACCTCCCGTGCCCACAACCCTACACCGAATGTTCCCGAGCGAACCTTGATTCGAACACAGATTCGAACAAAGGATTTCGTTCGCCACATACACAGGCGAGCAAAACAAATTAGGAAAATAAACAAAATAGCCGAATTTCTTCACACTCACAATTACCATTAAAAAGCGAAAAGGGTTTTTTTTCCGACGTTTCTCTCAAAAGGCTGTAATACGCAAGATTTTGCCGTTTTTTTCGAGTTTTGGGATTTTATTACTTCTGGCGTTTATTTCATTATAAATAGACTGAATGATAATTATTATCATCATTATTATCATTACTGTCATCATTTTTATATTTATTATCATTATAGTCATTATCATCATGATTATCATTATTATTATCATCATTATTGCAGTTATAATAATTAGTATGCTAATTATTATTGCTATTTTTATCATTATAACTATTCATATAATGATAATAGCAATAATGATAATCTTAGAAATAATAATGACAATAATAATAATTATATTGACAATGATAATGATATTATTATTTCTATTGCCATTATTAGTATGGAAATTATTGGAATAGAGTTAATTATTGCTATTATTGCATTAATTATCAAGATTATAATTATAATTATGATTTTATCATTATTATCATTATTATTGTCATTAGCATCATAACTATCATCATTATTATCATGATTATATTAAATAATCAAGGAATTATCATGGAAATCATCATAATTACCTGAATTAATGTTAAAATCCTCATAATTACCAATAAAAAGCGAAAAGGTTTTTTTTCGACATTTCTCTCAAAAGGCTAGATTTTGCCGTTTTTTCGGCT
>NC_091560.1:19072788-19090288 GCF_042767895.1 Penaeus vannamei
ATTGGAATAGAGTAAATTATTGCAGTAATTATCAAAATTATCATTATAATTATGATTTTATTATTATTATTGTCATTTTCATTGTCATTATCATCATTATTGTCAATAATAAAGGAATTATCATGAAAATCATCATGATTGCCTGAATTAATGTTAAAATTCTAATAATTACCATTAAAAAGCGATACAGGTTTTTTTTCGACGTCTCTCACAAAAGGCTGAAATACGCTAGAATTTGCCGTTTTTCGACTTTTTGGATTTTATTACTTTTGGCCTGTATTTCATTATAAATGGACTGAATAATAATTATTATCATCATTATTATCATTACTGTCATTATTTTCATGATTATTATCATTATAGTCATTATCATCATGATTATTATTATTATTATCATCAATATTGCAGGTATAATAATTATTATGCTAATTATTATTACTATTTTTTATCATTATAACTATTTATATAATGATAATATCAATAATGATAATTTTAGAAATAATAATGACAATAATAATAATTATAATGACAATGATAATGATATTATTATTCCTATTGCCATTATTAGTATGAAAATTCTTGGAGTAAAGTTAATTGTTGCAGTATTTATCAAAATTATCATTATAATTATGATTTTATCTTTATTATTGTCATTATCATTGTCATTATCATCATAATTATCATCATTAATGTCAATAATAAAGGATTTATTAAGGAAATCATCATAATTACCTGAATTAATGTTAAAATCCTCATAATTACCATTACAAAGCGAAAAAGGTTTTTTCGACGTTTCTCTCAAAAGGCTAGATTACGCTATTATTATACGCTAGATTTTGCTTTTTTTTTTTTTTTTTTTTTTTTTACTATTGTGATTTTATTACTTCTAGCCTTTATTTCATTATGAATGGAATGAATAATAATTATCATCATTATTATCAATACTTTCATTATTTTCATGATTATTGTCATTATAGTCATTATCATCATGATTATCATTATTATCATCATTATTGCAGTTATAATAATTACTATGCTAATTATTATTGCTAATTTTATCATTATAACTATTTATATAATGATAGGAATAATGGTAATTTTAGAAATAATGACAATAATAAGAATTATAATGACAATGATAATGATATTATTATATCTATATCCATTATTAGTATGAAAATTATTGGAATAGAGTTAATTATTGCTATTATTGCAGTAATTATCCAAATTATTATTAGGATTTTATAATTATTGTCATTATCATTGTCATTATCATCATAATTATCATCCTTATTGTCAATAATCAAGGAATTATCATGAAAATCATCAAAATTACCATTTTAAAGCAAAAAGGTTTTTTTTCGACGTTTATCTCAAGGGGCTGTAATACGCTAGATTTTGCCGTTTTTTCGACTTTTGGGATTTTATTACTTCTGGCCTTTATTTCATTATAAAGGACTGAAGAATAATTATTATCATTTTCATTACTGTCATTATTTTCATTATTATTATCACTATAGTAATTATCATCATGATTATCATTATTGTTATCACCATTATTGCAGTTATAATAATTATTATGCTAATTATCATTACTATTTTTATCATTATAACTATTTATATAATGATAATAGATATAATGATAATTTTAGAATTAACAATGACAATAATAATAATTAAAATGACAAAAATAATGATATTTTTATTACCATTATTACTATGAGTTCATTATTGCAGTAATTATCAAAATTATCATTATAATTATGATTTTATCCTTATCAGTCTCATTATCATTGTCATTATCATCATAATTATAATCATTATTGTCAATAATAAAGTAATTATTATGAAAATCGTCATAATTACCTGGATTAATGTTAAAATCCTCATAATTACCATTAAAAAGCGAAAAGGGGTTTTTAACGGCGTTTCTCTACAAAGGCTGTAATACGCTAGATTTTGCCGTTTTTTCGACTTGGGATTTTACTACTTCTGGCCTTTATTTCATTATAAATGGACTGAATAATAATTATTATCATCATTATCATCATTACTGTCATTATTTTCATGATCATTATCATCATCATCATGATTATCATTATTATTATCATTATTACAGTTATAATAATTATTATGCTAATTATTATTGTTATTTTTATCATTATTACGAATTATATCATGATAATAGCAATAATAATAATTCTAGAAATAATAATGAGAATAATAATCATTATAATGACAATGATATATTATTTCTATTGCCATTATTAGTATGAAAATTCTTGGAATAGAGTTAATTATTATAGTAATTATCAAAATTATCATTATAATTATGACTTTATCCTTATTATTGTCATTATCATTATCATTATCATCATAATTATCATTATTGTCAATAATAAAAGAATTATCATGAAAATCTTTATAATTACCTGAATTAATGTTAAAATACTCATAATTACCATTAAAAAGCAAGAAAGTTTTTTTTTCGACGTTTCTCTCAAAAGGATAGATTTTGCCGTTTTTTCGACTTTTGGGATTTTATTACTTGTGGCCTTTATTTCCTTATAAATGGACTGAATAATAATTATTATCACCATTATAATCATTACTGTCATTATTTTCATGATTATCATTATAGTCATTATCATCATGATTATCATTATTATTATCATTATTGCAGTTATAATATTTATTATGCTAATTATTATTAACATTTTTATCATTATAACTATTTATATAATGATAATAGCAATAATAATAATTTTAGAAATAATAATGCCAATAATGATAATAATGACAATGATAATGATGTTATTATTTCTATTGCCATTATTAGTATGAAAACTATTGGAAGAGAGTTAATTATTGTTATTATTGCAGTACTTATGAAAATTATCATTATAATTATGAATTTTTCATTATTATTGTCATTATCATTGTCATTATCATCATAATTATCATCATTATTATCAATAATAAAGGAATTATCCTGAAAATCATCATAATTACCTGAATTAATCCTCATAATTACCAGTAAAAAGCGAAAAAGGGTTTTTTTCGACGATTCTCTCAAACTGCTGTAATACGCTAGATTTTACCGTTTTTTTCGACTTTTGGGATTTTATCACTTGTGGCCTTTATTTCATTATAAATGGACTGAATAATAATTATTTTCTAATAATTTTCATACTTATAATGACAATAGAAATAATATAATTATCATTGTCATTATAATAATAATTATTATTATTATTATTTCTAAAATTATCATTATTTTTATTATCATTATGAAAATAGTTATAACGCTGAAAATGACAATAATAATTAGCATAATAATTATTGTAACAGCATTTATGATGACAATGATAATGATAATGATGACGATAATGACTATAATGATAATCATACAAATAATGACAATAATGATAATAATAATAATAATAGAGTGCTTTTATAATGAAATAAAGGCAAAGAATAGTAAAATCCCAAAAGTCGAAAAAATGGCAAATTTTCAGAGAAACGTCGAAAAAGAACTTTTTCGCTTTTAAGTGATAATTATGATGATTTTAACATTAATTCAGGTAATCAGGATGATTTTCATGATAATTCCTTTATTATTAAATATAATAATGATAATCATGATGAAAATAACAATAATATTGATAATAATGATAAAATGATAACTATAATGATAGTTTTGTTAATTACTGCAATAATAGCTATAATTAACTTTATTCTAATAATTTTCATACTAATAACGATAATGGAAATAATAATAATATCATTATCATTATCATTATTTTTATTGTCATTATTATATCTAAAATTATCATTATTTTTAATATCACTAGAAAAGTAGTTACAATGATGGAAATGACAATAATAATTATAATATAATTAAAATAACTGCAATAATGATAATAATAATAATAGCAATGATGACGATAATGACTATGATAATAACAAAAATAAAAAAAAATCCTATTAATATATATTTATTTATTCATTTATTTATTTATATATATTTATTTATACATATATATATACATATATATTTATATATATATATGTATATAATATATATAAATATATATATATACATATATAATGTAAATATATATATATGTATATATATATGTATATAATATATATATATATATATATATATATATATATATATATAATGATATTTATAATGATAGGTTTTATAATTACTGCAATAATAGCAATGATTAACTTTATTCAAATAATTTTCATACTAATAATGACAATGGAAATAATAATACTATCATTATCAGTGTCATTATTGTCATTATTATTATTGTCATTATTATTTCTAAAATGATCATTATTTTTATCATTATAAAAATAGTTATAATGATGAAAATGACAATAATTATTAGCATAATGCTAATGCAATAATGATAATAATAACAATAATGATAATGACGGCGATAATGACTATAATGATAATAATCATAAAAATAATGATACTAATAATGAAAATAATAAGAGTAGAGTCCATCCATAATGAAATAAAGGCAAAAAGTAGCAAAATCCCAAAAGACGAAAACAAGGCAAAATCTAGCGTATTACAGCCTTATGAGAGAAATGTCGAAAAGTCCCCTTTATCGCTTTTAAGTGATAATTATGATGATTTCAACATTAATTCGGGTAATTATGATTATTTTCATGATCATTCCTTTATTATTAACAATAATGATGATAATCATGATAAAATGATAATTATACTGATAGTATTCATAATTACTGAAATAATACCCATAAGTAACTCTATTCTAATCATTTTCATACTAATAATGACAATAGAAATAATAATATCATTATCATTGTCATTTTTTGTGTGTGTGTGTGTGTGTGTGTGTGTGTGTGTGTGTGTGTGTGTGTGTGTTTGTATCAGCTTGTAGGGAAAGACGATTTGTGTTAAAGAATTACAGTGTAAGGAGTTAAGATTCTTGGGTCAGTTGTGGAAGAAAACCATGTAGTAGAAGGGATAGCCGTGAAGGCTTATTATCATTCAGTGTAAATTAGTCGGAATGATTAAAAAAAAAATATCATTCTTACCTAAAAACTAACTAAATGTTCTCAGATTTCGTTTTTTGTTTGTTTTTGTTTGTTTGTTTGTTTTTGTTAGAATCATTGCCCCCATCGGCGTTAGCTCTACGATGATGATGATGCCTCATCTATATGACCATAAGTGTTCTCTTTCATTTTTCCAAGAAAATGGAGTGATTTTCATGTTTCTTTTGATAATACACATAAAGGAATAACTCACACTGCTCCACATATATTTACAATGAAAAATTATCATTATTAAGGACAATTTATGCCAAACTGTGTCGGTCCCTCTGGCCCGTGGACCCCAGCCGAAAGAAGGGGTTCCCTGATTCACACAGTTTGGCCTGTAACTGGTGAAATGGTGAAAATATATCACTGTACTTATAGGTGGAGCATTGCGAGTTATTCCTTTGCGTATAGTATCAAAAGAAAATTTAAACTCATTCTGGTTACTTAGAAAAACGAAAGTAATTGCTCGTATGGCCAGGCAGAGGAAGTGCGCGGGATCATGGTCCCGAATGAGTGTCTAGATTTTTTTTTTTTTTTTTTTTTTAGTGCCAATAATAATGTGTAGATTGTGGTTCTGGGGGTTCAAAATGTTGTGATCTATATATCTATAATAGTAAAATATATTCCTAATCCCTATGTACCTGAAAATAAAACCATCAACTTAAACAATAGCAGAGCAGGAAGGGAAGGTATTGTGGAAATATTTTCAGTATACTCAATTATACTGATTTGCAGCAAAAATAAAGATCAGATTCGTTCAAAGTCCATTAAAAACTACTGGAAATAGTTTTATAAAAATTACATCACTGTGCATTTGTGAAATAAAACCAAACTATGTGCTGGGCAGGGGAAAAAAAAATATATATAGATAGATAGATAGATATAGATATATAAGGTATTCATACATGCATATTGAACAAAAATTATCATTACAAGAAATTACTTGTTTACCTGTTTTTAGAAGTGTCAAACCTATCTTTTAGACAAAATATTTCTGGATTCTGAAGGTCCTTTAATGTAAGCATTGATATTATTCTTTCAATTGATCTAACTTGACCTATTGACCTAAACTAACCAATTAAATCACCTAAAAGGATAAAGGATGTTGAAAGATGTGTAGATTGGAAAGAATACAAGCCGAAGAAAATATATCATCTGTATGAATCATGAGACGGGGAACACTGATAAATTACAGATTTATTTAAGCCTTAGATGACTTTGGGATGAGCTTACCATAAACCTAAAATTAATAAACAAATTACATGTACATTTTCAAGTGTAAGAACTGTGTGGAAGTTAATTACATAATAATCTTGAACCCCTTTTCAGAACAAAGAAGAAACACTCCCGCCTGAAGTCTGAGAGGGCCAAGAATGGAGAAGGTCCATCACTGAAGCTAATGGATATATTTTCAATTTCTGTCCATCCTTTGATTGAGGAGTAATTGGAACCAGTCCACAATGAAAGAGTTGAAAATGCTGGTATGTCACACTGAAGCAATTAGAGGTGTTTGATTCTTAATAGAAAATTGAAGTATTATTTAGCGTCATGTGTAATTTCATCATGAGGGCTACAGGATTGGTTTATTTAATATCTTACTTCTTAGCTATTTTGCTTTGAAAATTTGTCTCTTATGGTTAGTACCTCCTTAGCTAAATGATGCATTTGGGGCAATTTCAACCTCTACTTTTCTTTGGAAGGCACTGTGACCTACAACATGCATAGCTTATGTTATTTTCATCATCATAGTGAAATGCAACTCAAATATTTATCAACATGCCGTTTATCCAGAATGTCTCTGAATATCTTTTACTAATACACTGATCTTGTTGCATGCTATCCAATTACCATTCCTAAGGTCGTCTTCCCTATGTACCTTTATTTTTTAATCTTATGACTTTATCTATAATTTATTCATATAGCTATGTAGGATGTTTCACAACCTATATGGCTTCTAGCAGAAATATCGGCTTCACCCGATTTTACAACACTGCTATCAGTCTTGCTTCATATATATATATATATATATATATATATATATATATATATATATATATATATATATATATATATATATATATATATATATATATATTTACATCTGCATCTTCATCTACGTAGCCCAAATCTACATAGCCTCGATAATGCCCTCAAACGGCTCCAACCTCATCGTCCCCCATCATTATATATTTTCTTTACTTATTTTATTTACTGGGAGAGGTGCTCAAATTTTGATTTGCTGAGAGCACATCTCGGGTGCCACAGGGTGTCCTTGCCAATTTTGGTCTGAATCGATCCAGTGGACTGGGCATGTGAGAAAACGCACACACACACACACACACACACACACACACACACACACACACACACACACACACACACACACACACACACACACACTAGGTATTGTTAACCATCAGGAAAGGCATTGTAAGTATTTTTACACATCCATAAATGAACGCATCTAAACGCCATTTGACTGGTGGCAATCATCCCTTTAAGGAGCGTTTGGTGTAGGTGTGAGTGCCCACAGGTATGGCTGGGGTACTGGAGATCCACTCCACGCGATCTCTATGGGCCCCTTAATGGTTGAACAAATGTAATTTTTAAATTTGAATATGATGATTTAATCAAATTTATGCATATTTTGTTGATTGTTACTCAAACAGTAATGGTACTTTTTATAATAATTGATTTTCTGCATTTACTAAAAGTAATATAAGAAAGAAAAAGTTGCACTATTGACAAAATATGTCAAGCTTTCATTGCTACCTATTTACATGTATATGTATGTATATGTATATATATATATATATATATGTATATATGTATATATGTATATATATATATATATATATATATATATATATATATATATATATATATATATATATATATATATATATATATATATATATATATATATATATATATATATATGTACATAGATATAGAAAGTATAACATATAGATATAAAGAAAGAAAGTATAACATATAGATAGAAATACATATATAAATATATTCACACATATATGTGTATATATATATATATCTATATATATATATATATATATATATATATATATATAAATATATATATATATATATATATATATATATATATATATATATATATATATATATATATACATACATATATGTATTTATATGTATATAGATACAGACACACACCCACACACACACACACACACACACACACACACACACACACATATATATATATATATATATATATATATATATATATATATATATATATATATATATATATACAGAGAGAGAGAGAGAGAGAGAGAGAGAGAGAGAGAGAGAGAGAGAGAGAGAGAGAGGGGCAGAGGCAGAGACAGATAGATATACTCACATACATATATACATATATATATATGCACACACACCACGCGCACACACACAAATTCATCATCATTATTATCATCATCATTATTGCAGTTATGATAATTATGTAAATTATTATTACTATTTTATCATTATAACTATTTATATAATGGTAATAGCAATAATGATAATCTCAGAAATAATAATGGCAATAATAATAATTATAATGACAATGATAATGATGTTATTATTTCTATTGTCATTATTAGTATGAAAGTTATTGGAATAGAGATAATTATTTCTTTTATTGCAGTAATTATGATAATAGCAATCATGATAATTTTAGAAATAATAATGACAATAATAATAATTATAATGATAATGATAATGATGTTATTATTATTTCTATTGCCATTATTAGTATGAAAATTATTGGAATAGAGTTAATTATTGATATTATTGCAGTAATTATCAAGATTATCATTATAATTATGATTTTATTATTATTATCATTATTATTGTCATTATCATTGTCATTATCATCATACATATTCATCATTATTGTCAATAAAAGAATTATCATGGAAATCATCATAATTACCTGAATTAATGTTAAAATCCTCATAATTACCATTAAAAAGCGATAACGTTTTTTTCGACGGTTCTCTCAAAAGGCTGTAATACGCTAGATTTTGCCTGTTTTTTTCGACTTTTGGGATTTTATTACTTCTGGCCTTTATTTCATTATAAATGGACTGAATAATAATTATTATCATCATTATTATCATTACTTTCATTTTTATGATTATTATCACTATAGTCAGTATCATGATTATCATTATTATTATAATCATTATTGCAGTTATGATAATTATTATGCTAATTATTATTGCTATTTTCATCATTATAAATATTTATATAATGATAATAGCACTAATGATAATCTTTATAATAATTAGAATGACAATGATAATGATATTATTTTTATTGCCATTATTAGTAAAAAGATTATTGGAATAGAGTTAATTATTGATACTATTGCAGTAATTATCAAGATTATCATTATAATTATGATTTTATCATTATTATCATTATTATTGTCATTATCATTGTCATTATCATCATAATTATCATCATTATTGTCAATAATAAAGGAATTATCATGGAAATCATATTAATTACCTGAATTAATGTTAAAATCCTCACTGTAAATGCCAAGTTCTTTTAGTTTCATAGAAATTTACTAATTTTAAGGATACAAGTAAACAAATTCAGAACCATTAACAAAAATTTTATTCACATAAAAATATATATATAAAGACATATTTAACAATATTTATAATCAGTTAAAAATACACAAAAAACATCCCTTTTATTTGTTTTAGAGATAAATGTTCACAGTATCCAGTGTTCACCATGTCCACAGAATCATCATCTTGTGACCACGTGGACTTGAGTTTTCGATTAATAAATAAAGTTGATTATATAAATAGAAGCCTCTGTGCCTGGCCCTTGACAGCAGTAGGTTCTCCAGCCTGTGTTGAAGAATACAACTGTTTATATTCTCTGAACAAACGTCTCAAATAATAAAAATAATAATAAAATTACAAAAAAATAGGACGGGAGAAAACACCTCACCTTACTGCAATGGTCGGGTCGAGTGAGGACCTCCCGTGCCCACAACCCTACACCGAAGGTTCCCGAGCGAACCTTGATTCGAACACAAATTCGAACAAAGGATTTCGTTCGCCACATACACAGGCGAGCGAAACAAATTAGGAAAATAAACAAAATAGCCGAATTTCTTCACACTCACAATTACCATTAAAAAGCGAAAAGGGATTTTTCCGACGTTTCTCTCAAAAGGCTGTAATACACAAGATTTTGCCGTTTTTTTTCGAGTTTTGGGATTTTATTACTTCTGGCCTTTATTTCATTATAAATAGACTGAATGATAATTATTATCATCATTATTATCCTTACTGTCATTATTTTTATATTTATTATCATTATAGTCATTATCATCATGATTATCATTATTATTATCATCATTATTGCAGTTATAATAATTATTATACTAATTATCATTGCTATTTTTATCATTATAACTATTCATATAATGATTATAGCAATAATGATAATCTTAGAAATAATAATGACAATAATAATAATTAGTTAGACAATTATGATATTATTTCTATTGCCATTATTACTATGAAAATTATTGGAATAGAGTTAATTATTGCTATTATTGCAGTAATTATCAAGATTATAATTATAATTATGATTTTATCATTATTATCATTATTATTGTCATTAGCATCATAACTATCATTATTATCATGATTATATTCAATAATCAAGGAATTATCATGGAAATCATAATTACCTGAATTAATGTTAAAATCCTCATAATTACCAATAAAAAGCGAAAAGGTTTTTTTTCGACATTTCTCTCAAAAGGCTAGATTTTGCCGTCTTTTCGGCTTTAGGGATTTCCTTACTTCTGGCCTTTATTTCATTATAAATGGAATGAATTATAATCGTTATTATCATTATTATCATTACTGTCATCATTTTTATGATTATTATCATTATAGTCATTATCATCATGATTATCATTATTATCATCATTAGTGCAGTTATAATAGTTAACATGCTAATCATTATTGTTATTTTTATAATTATAACTATTCCTATAATGTTAATAGTAATAACGATAATCTTAGAAATAATAATCACAATAATAATCATGATAATGACAATGATAATGTTATTTCTATTGCCATTATTAGTATGAAAATGTTTGGAATAGAGTTAATATTTGCTATTATTGCAGTAATTATCAAGATTATCATTATAATGATTTCATCATTATCATTATTTTTGTCATTATCATCATAACTATCATCATTATTATCAATAGTAGATTTTGCCGTTTTTTTCGACTTTAGGGACTTTATTAATTCTGGACATTATTTCATTATAAAAGGACTGAATGATAATTATTATCATACTGTCATCATTTTTATGATTATCATTATAGTCATCGATAATGACAATGATAATGACAATAATAATGATAAAATGATAATTATAATGAAAACTTTGATAATTACTGCAATGATAGTAATAATTAACTCTATTCCAATAATTTTCATACTAATAATGATAATAGAAATAATATCATTATCATTGTCGTTGTTCTTGTCATTATTTTTTCTAAAATTACCATTATTGCTACTATCAGTATATAAAAAGTTATAATGATAAAAATAGAAATGATATTTAGCACAATAATTATTATAACTGCAATAATTATAAAAACAATGATAATCATGATGATAATGACTATAATAATAATAACCATGAAAATAATGACAGTAATGATAATCATGATAATAATTATTATTCAGTCCATTTATAATGAAATAAAGGCCAGAAGTAATATCATCCCATAAGTCGAAAAAACGGCAAAATCTAGCGTATTACAGCCTTTTCAGAGAAACGCCGAAAAAAAAGCTTTTTCTCTTTTTAACGGTAATTATGAGGATTTTAACATTAATTCAGGTAATTATGATGAATTTCAGGATAATTCCTTTATTATTGACAATAATGATGATAATCATGATGATGACAATAATTGTCATTATTATTTCTAAAATTATCATTATTGCTATTATCATTATATAAATAGTTATAATGATAAAAATAGCATAAATGATTAGCACAATAATTATTATAACTGCGATAATGGTAATAATAATGATAATCGTGATGATAATGACTATAATGAAAATCATGAAAATAATGAGAGTGATGATAATGATGATGATGATAATCATTATTCACTCAATAATGAAATAAAGGCCGGAAGTAATATAATCCCAAAAGTCGAAAAAATGGGAAAATCTAGCATATTACAGCCTTTTGAGAGAAACGTCGAAAAAAAAACAATTTTTTCGCTTTTTAATCTAATTTTTATGAGGATTTTAATATTAATTCAGGTAATTATGATGAATTTCATGATAATTCCTTTATTATTGACAATAATGATGATAATCATGATAATTGACATTATTATTTCTAAAATTATCATTATTGATATTATCATTTTATAAATAGTTATAATGATAAAAATAGCAATAACAATTAGCACAATAATTATTATAACTGCAATAATGATGATAATGATAATTATAATCATGATGATAATGACTATAATGATAATGATCCTGAAAATAATGACAGTAATGATAATAATGTTGATATTAATTATTATTCAGTCCATTTATAATGAAATAAAGGCCAGAAGTAATAAAATCCCAGAATTCGAAAAAAACGGCAAAATCTAGCCGTTTTGAGAGAAACGTCGAAAAAAATACTTTTTTGCTTATTAATGGTAATTATGAGGATTTTCACATTAATTCAGGTAATTATGATGATTTTCATGATAATTCCTTTATTATTGATGATAATCATCATGATAATGACAATAATAATGACAATAATAATGACAATAAAAAAAGCCTTTTTCGCTTTTTAGTGGTAATTATGACATTAAATCAGGTAATTATGATGATTTTCATGATAATTCTTTTATTATTTAGTGGTAATTATAACATTAAATCAGGTAATTATGATGATTTTCATGATAATTCTTTTATTATTGACAATAATGGTGATAATTATAATGATAATGACAATGATAATGACAATAATAACGATAAAATCATAATTATAATGATAGTTTTGATAATTACTGCAAAAAATAGAAATAATTAACTCTATTCCAATAATTTTCATACTAATAATGGCAATAGAAATAATAACATCATTATCATTGTCATTATAATTATTATTATTGTCATTATTATTTCTAGAATTATCATTATTGCTATTATAATTATATAAATAGTTATAATCATAGAAATAGCAAAAATAATTAGCGTAATAATTGTTATAACTACAATGATGATGATAATAATGATAATCATGATGGTAATGACTATAATGATAATAATCATGAAAATAATGACAGTAATAATAATGATTATAATAATTAATATTCAGTCCATATAGAATCCCAAAAGTTTTTTGAGAGAAACGTCGAAAAAAACCCTTTTTCGCTTTCTAATGGTAATTCTGAGGTATTTAACCTTAACTCAGGTAATTATGATGATTTTCATGATAATTCCTTTATTATTGACAATAATGATGATAATTATGATGATAATGACAATGATGATGACAATAATAATGATAAAATCATAATTGTAATGATAACTTTGATAATTACTACAATAATAGCAATAATTAACTCTATTCCAATAATGTTCATACTAATAATGACAATAGAAATAATATCATTATCATTGTCATAATTATTATTATTTTCATTATTATTTCTAAAATTATCATTACTGCTATTATCATTATATAAATAGTTATAATGAAAAAATAGCACTGATAATTAACATAATAATTATTATAACTGCAATAATGATAATAATAATGATAATCATGATGATAAAGACTATAATGATAATAATCATGAAAGTGACATTACTTTCATGATTATTATCATTATAGTCTTAATAATGAGAGTGATGATAATGATGATTATGATAATTATTATTCAGTCCATTAATAATGAAATAACGGCCGGAAGTAATATCATCCCAAAAGTCGAAAAAAGGCAAAATCTAGCATATTACAGCCTTTTGAGAGAAACTTCGAAAAACCACCTTTATCGTTTTTTAATGGTAATTATTAGTGTTTTTTAACATTGATTCAGGTAATTATGATGATTTTCACGATAATTCCTTTATTATTGAAAATGATGATGATAATTATGATGATAATGACAATGATAATGACAATAATAATGATAATGACAATGATAATGACAATAATAATGATAATGACAATGATAATGACAATAATAATGATAATGACAATGATAATGACAATAATAATGATAATGACAATGATAATGACAATAATAATGATAATGACAATGATAATGACAATAATAATGATAATGACAATGATAATGACAATAATAATGATAATGACAATGATAATGACAATAATAATGATAAAATCATAATTATAATGATGATTTTGATAACTACTGCAATAATAGCAATAATTAACTCTATTCCAATAATTTTCATACTAATAATGGTAATAGAAATAATATTATCATCATTGTCATCATATTTATTATTATTGACATTATTTTTTCTAAAATTATCATTATTGCTATTATCATTGTACAAATAGTTATAATGATAAAAATAGCAATAATAATTAGCACAATAATTATTATAACTGCAATAATGATAATAATAATGATAATCATGATGATAATGACTATAATGACAATGATCATGAAAATAATGAGAGAAATGACAATGATGATGATAATTATTATTCAGTCCATTAATAATGAAATAAAGGCCGGAAGTAATATATTCCCACAAGTCGAAAAAACGGCAAAATCTAGCATATTATAGCCTTTTGAGAGAAAGGTCGAAAAAACACCTTTTTCGCTTTTTAATGGTAATTATTAGTTTTTTAACATTGATTCAGGTAATTATGATGATTTCCACGATAATTCCTTTATTATTGAAAATAATGATAATTATGATGGTAATGACAATGATAATGACAACAATAATTAACTCTATTCCAATAATTGTCATACTATTAATGGCAATAGAAATGATAATATCATTATCATTGTCATTATAATTATAATAACAAAAACGGCAAAATATAGCCTATTACAGCCTTTTGAGACAAACGTCGAAAAAAAACCTTTTTCGCTTTTCAATGGTAATTATGAGGATTTTAACATTACTTCAGGTAATTATGATGATTTTTATGATAATTCCTTTATTATTGACAATAAGGATGATAATCATGATGATAATGAAAATGATAATGACAATAATTATAATGATAATATTGATAATTACTGCAATAATAGCAATAATTAAGTCTATTAAAATAGTTTTCATACTAATAATGGCAATAGAAATAATGATAACATCATTATCTTTGTCATTATGATAATTATTATTGTCATTATTATTTTTTAAATGATCATTATTAGTATTATCATTATATAAATAGTTATTATGATAAAAATAGCAATAATAATTAGCATAATAATTATTATATCTTCAATAATGATGATAATGATGACAATCATGATAATGACTATAATGATAATAATCATGAAAATAGTGACAGTAGTGATAATAATGATGATAATAATTATTTTTCAGTCCATTTATAAGGAAATAAAGGCCAGAAGTAATAAAATCCCATAAGTCGAAAAAACGTTAAAATCTTTTGAGAGAAACGTCGAACTTTTTCTCTTTTTAATGGTAATTATGAGGATTTTAACATTAGTTTAGGTCATTATGATGATTTTCATGATAATGCCTTTATTATTGAAAATAATGATGATAATTATGATAATGACAATGATAATGCCAATAATAATGAGAAAATCATAATTATAACGATAATTTTGATAATTACTGCAACAATAGTAATAATTAACTCTATTCCAATAATTTTCATGCTAGTAATGGCAATAGGAATAATAATATCATTATCATTGCCTATATAATTATCATTATTGTCATTATTATTTCTAAAATTATCATTATTACTATTATCATTATATAGATAGTTATAATGATAAAAATAGCAATAATAATGAGCATAATAATTATTATAACTGCAATAATAACAATAATAATAATAATCATAATGATAATGACTATAATGATGATATTCATGAAAATAATGACCGTAATGATAATAATGATGATAATTATTATTCAGTTCATTTATAATGAAATAAAGGCCAGAAGTAAGAAAATCCCACAAGTCGAAAAACGGCAAAATCTAGCGTATTACAGGCTTTTGAGAGAAACGTCGAAAAAAAACATTTTTCGCTTTTTAATGGTAATTATGAGGATTTTATCCATAATTCAGGTAATTATGATGATTTCCATGAGGATTCCTTTATTATTGACAATAATGATAATATTAAAATAATAATATTTAATATTTTATTAAAAATCATGATGATAATTGTTATTTCGAAAATTATAATTATTGCTATTATTATTATATAAATAGTTATAATGATAAAAATAGTAATAATAATTAGCATAATAATTATTATAACTGCAATAATGGTGATAATAACGATAATCATAATGATAATGACTATGATAATAATAATAATGAAAATAATGTAGTAATGATATTAATGATGATAATAATTATTATTCAGTCCATTTATATATATATATATATATATATATATATATATATATATATATATATATATATATATATATATATATATATATATATATATATATATATATATATATATATATATATATATATATATATATATATATATATATATATATATATATATATATACATATATATATATATATATATATATTTATATATATATATATATATACATATATATACATATATTTATTTATTTATATATATTTATATGTATATATATATATATATTTATTTATATATATTTATATGTATATATATATAATTTATATATATACATATATATATATGTATATATATAATACGGCTGTTAATGTTATTAAATTCCTTATTATTGTTGTTCTTATTGTTATCATTATTAAAATAATTATAATGATGAAAATGACATTAAGATAATGATTATTATAATGACTATATAAAGGGTGATTAGGGCGGTAATAAAAGTAATGATAATAATGATAATTATCATTATAAAGCCCATCTATAATGAGAAAAAGGCTAAAAGTAGAAAAATACCAAAAGTCGAAAAATCGGCGAAATCTTGCGAAATACAGCCTATGGAGAGATGAGTCGAAAACCCCCCTTTTTCGAGTTAAAAGGATGATTATGCTGATCTTAGCAATAATTCTGCTAATCATGGTGATTTTGATGATAACCAAATCAATAATGACAATAATGACGATTAGAATGATAATTATGA
>NC_091560.1:19160180-19165180 GCF_042767895.1 Penaeus vannamei
CACGCTGCAGCTTTGGTACCTTGGCTTAGTCCCCTTCAGCTGGGTTTAACGATCATGTGATGGGGGCATACCCCTGCCTTTTTTCGGCTAGTTTATCATGCAAGCTCGTTCCCTTGTATGCCTATGTGAGCTCGGGACCCAGTTGGTTATGATAATTCTTCTACCTTGAAAGCTAAGGATTCTTTGGGCTATGTTTCTTAGCACTGTTGTCAAGAGGTAGATGTTATCTGGGGGCATGCTTTATTTGCTGTAAGCTGTCCAATAGTTTCTCTTGAATCTGTGTGAATGACAACTGTGTCCTCCCCTTAGGGACTGCGTGTATGTCAGTGCTTCCATGATCGCAACTACCATTTCAGCCTGAAGCGTTGAGGCATTGTCAGTGACCCTAATGGATGCTGCATTATGGTAAGTCACCACTTTGTTGCAAAGAGCAGCACCTTGCAGTACATGGTTTATTGGACTCCACGGATCTGTCATCGTGTAGTATGTTGAGATAATCTCACTCCGGTGGATTTATTTGATCAACTGACCTTTGTGCTGTTGTGCACTTTAGGCTAGGCATGGAATCATTTGATCTTTTCTCATTGTGAGATTTAGAATTGAGAATTCTGATCATATCGTTTGCCCACGGCGGGGGTTCTTTGTAAACAAGGTGAGGGGCGTCCATACCTTGGCAACGACAATGATTCTTTTAGCTGAAAGGGTATGAGAAACTCTGGCTGTATGTGTGGCAGTTTCAGGAATTGTCCGCAAACAGCGTAACTGGTAATCTTGTAGGCGTCTTGAGAACTCTTTGTCTTAGATAGGAGTTTTTGGGTGCCTGCAGGGACCTTGGAAAGGCACTGTGCTGCCATTAGATCAATTCTGGTGTCCATGGACGGTAAATCAGCTTCCATGAGGAGGTTGATTACTCTTTGTCCACTTAGGTGCACCCTAGAATGATCCCTGGCTGCTTCTGTTTTGTATTGTTTCCAGTTTTTTCTTTTAAATGTGTCCTATCCATACACAAAGGTATAGATAGTCCTTTACCCATTCCAGTAGATCCCATACCCTGTATAGTGAGTTTTTTTTTTTTTATGTTTCTGAAGGCATTAGTTCCTCAGGAGCCATTGCTTTGGATTTTGCTGCTGATATTTTTAGACCCGTCTCTACAACACTCTTCAGACCTCCCAGGTTCCAGACAACACTGAGGCTCTAGTTAGAGCACGCTTAGATTGCCAGAGGCTATGATTGCCAAGTCATCTGCACAACAGATGATCTTGCATCCCTCTGGCAGGTGAGATGTCGAGCATGTTGGACATGAGGGTATTAAACAGGGCTGGACTAAGAACCCCTCCCCTGAGGAGTTCCATTTTCTGTGGCATGCGTGCTGTGGGGAGAGGTGGCCTTGTGAAACTCCGACATTTGCTGACCTATTTTTAAAGTAGTCAGCTATCCAGGCCAAGAGTCTGGCCTTCCTGACTCCCTTTGTGGATTAGGGTCTCTTGAATGGCAAGCGGACTTGCCAAAGTTCAAAAAGCCCTTCTCCAGGTCAAGGAAGACAACTACAGCTGGCGGGGCGAGGTGCAGATTGTGCTTAAGAGTGTGGAAATGCTAGGAGCAGTGCTCCTTACCCCTTGTGAACCCGTGCAGGTGTTCATGGGGAGGGGATCCGTTTTCCATCGGAGCCACTGAGTTTGAGTACTGCATCTTCTCAGCTGTTTTACCCAGGCAGCTGAGAAGAGAGATGGGACGGTACTTGCCATAGACTCCTTTGGTTTTGCTGGATGGGAACTATTGTGAAGCTTCTGTTTCCAGCTCTGGGGGCACCATGGCTGGTTTTGCCAGGATTTGTTGATAACCTGCAAGAATGCAAGTTCTCCTGCAAGGCCTAGATGCCAGAAATGAAGGGGTGAGAGATCCCATCAGATCCCGGTGCTGACCCAGAGACTGGATTTTGTATGGATTTTCCTTAGTCTCCCTAAGTAGAGAACAAGGCATCTGCTTCTATCAGATTCGAGTGCCTTGTCTCTATTCATGAGAGCAAGTCTTTCTAGATTTGAAGCTTTTGTTGTTTTTCTCTCATCATTGGAGGCAGATTGTTGGTGCTTTTGGTTCCTTGGCTGAGAACTCAAGCACCAATCTGTTAGCCTCTGATTGTGGGTCATGATGAGTGCATTTCGGGGCTTGGCGGCTTGTCGCTTGCCTGACCCATTTCCACAACTCTGTAAGGCTGGTCTGGTGCCCAAAAGTTTGGCACCATTCCAGCCATTTTTCCTGCCTTATTCTGTTGTCAGTTTCCTTGGCATCCACAACAGCTTCCCTCAACAGTGGCTAGATTGTCGGGAGATTTTTGCCGTCGGAAGTTTTTTCTACACATATTAACCCTGTGGTTGACCTCTTTGATCTCGTCATTATAGTACCAGGCGTCTTTGTGAGTTCTAGACCATGGGCGAGTTTTGGGGATGGTTTGCGAGGCTGCCTGGTTTATGGCCTGGATTAGCCTTGCCTCTAGCACATCCACATTTTCATTATTGTTATTGGGTTCATTGTCTTTCAGACATCGAGCCAAGCCTTCTTGGAAGGCAAACCAGTTAGCCTTGTCTGTTTTCCATTTAGGAATGTGATGTGGTCTTTGGGCTGGACCTGCATCCATTAGTGTGGTGACTATGTCGTAGTGATCACTAGTAACCGTATCATCGACACACCACCGAATTCTCTCCACCATTGTTGCAGTGGCAAAGGTGAGGTCTAGGACCCCTCTCTTCACATGCGTTGGTTTTTTGGTGTTGAGAAGAGCGATCTTAGGGAATGTCTCAAGCACTTCTACTATGTGAATGCTTGCCGCGTTCGGCCTTTTGCGGGGATTCAGCATGGCTATGTGTGCATTGAAGTCTCCCCATATGATCACTCGGTCTTGAGCTGCAGTAGCACAGACCTGGTTCAGATCTAAGCTCTCACACAGTGGTTTGCTATAAATATTGTATATTTTTATAGGGCCCCCAGGTAGCTGAATCTCAACAGCAAGAGATTCAACACCATCTCCATAGTGCGGCGGGTTGGCTATTAAGGAGCACGGGATAGCTTCTTTTACCAGGGTCATCAGGCCTCTAGCACCGTCCAGGTTTGGAGTGGTGAAGGCATGATATCCTGAGAAGCACACAGATCCCATAGTTAGTGTCTCCTGGAGCATGACGACGTCAATGCTCCTTGCTCGCACAACTGACGAGAAAGGAGTCACTTGCTTCAGCTTCAGATGCCCCAGTGCTGGTGGCATCAGATAAATACAGATCCTCATTGATTGAGGATTGTACACCTTCCTCTAAGTCAGACACTCTGGTTAAGGCTCTACCGAGGGGTGCAGAGCCAAGGTTGGAAGTGCCACCTTGGAAGTGCCACTTCCAAGGTTGGAAGTGCCAAGTCTCGTCAGGGGACGAGACTTTGGCTGTACAGACTCGGCCTGCAGTGGGGACTTCTGCTGCACAGTTTCAGCCTTTCCTAACAGACTAGCTGGGGTTTCACGTAATGCTTCTCCCGAAGCTAGCCTGCCATCCAAGGATTTAGGGAGGGGAGCGCTGCTCGTTATCGGTTTGGAGGCTTCTAGCTTCCTTCCCTTTAGAGCTGCCACAGTTTGGGTCATAGCCGTCACTGCGACCTGCACTGCTTTCTCCGCCTCCTCACTGGTCCTCCCCAAAGCTGTTGCTATTGCAGAAACTACAGCACTCAACAGGAGAGCCATATCTTTCTCGTCAAAGAAAAGATTATCGTCTACTGGGGGGACCATTGCTGTGGTCTTTGAACCTTTTTCCCTTTGGTTCTTTTTTGTGGTTTTGCCACTAGCAAGCTTGGGGAATTCCTCTCTATTAGAGGTATCCAATTTTCGCTGTGGGGGCGACTCCTTCCTCTTAGGAGGTCGGAGAGTCTTTTCTTTTATGTTTTTGACCCAGACGTAGGTGCCTGGGGGCGCAGGGACAAAGTCAGGATGCTTTTTGGCTAGCTCCTGTTTTTTGATAACTGCCTGTTTCCTGACAGAGCAAGCCAGGCTCCAGGCATGATGCTTCTTGGCACAGTTTGGACACTTGACTGTTGTGTCCTTCTGGCCATCTTTGTGTGCCTTTATACACACTTCTGTTTCGTGTGCCTCGCTGCATACACCACATTTGGCTTTGGCCTTGCAGTTGGGCTGGTGATGCCCAAATTTCTGGCACGTGAAGCACCTCAAGGGCTCTGGCACATATGTCCTGAGCTTGTATGAGCCCCAGTTACCCAGATCAAGGGTGGTGATTGGGGCTCCCTTGAGGATAACCAGGACTTGCCTGGTTGGAGACTTCCCTTTGGTCATGCGGGAAACCTCCACCACTTGTGGGAGAGACGTGATCACCTCCACATCGAACCCTAGTGGGAAGCCAAGCAGCACCATCTTGGACTTTTTCTCTTGGGAGGTCATTGGTGAGATACACACTTTTCTCCCGTTTTTTAGCACCTTGATTTCCTGCAGGAAGTTCATGGTGGCTTTGTCTTTGGGGGCAATGATCATGCCCTCATCTCTAGAGATTCGGATTGAGAGTCTGACGTTTCTTTCCTTCTCCAATGCCCTTACCAGCTGGTATGCATTGTCGAAGTCTTCAGGGTTTTTTGGTACCTTGAACCGCGTTAGTCGACTTGGGGTGTGCTCTGCCTCTTCTTCAGAGTCAGTTTCCACCCTTTGTCACTTCACGCCTCCCCTTTCCAGGGGTTTAAGGCCTTTAGAAGTGGGGGCAGCTGGTTTGGCTGGTTCAGCTGGAGCCCCTTCTTGACTGAGGGAGTCCTGAGGAGAGTTCAGGTTTCCTTCAGTCTGGTGTGCATGGACAGACTTTGTGGTTGGTGTTTCTGTCTTGTCCGTGCTCAGTTCAGCTGGCCGGACATGTTCGGCTTGCTTTTGGTTTTTCTTTCGCCCCCTGCAACCTTGAAAGGCTCCAGGGTGACTATCATGTTCTGATTCATTTTGTGGTCATGGAGAGAGTATAAAACAGATTGGTCCC
>NC_091560.1:19182680-19200180 GCF_042767895.1 Penaeus vannamei
ATAAATGGGTGGTACATGGGGGCTTACACCCTTGACTAGAGAATAAATAGAAGGCAGGAAAAGTTAGGGATGGTGTTTTGGTTTGCATGATAATCCTGGTTTTAGGACATTATATTGAGGGTGCATTGCTCTCGGTAACAATAACCAAGGCTGTTAAAGAAAGATAAATTTTACCGAGAGTGACACAATGTTCAGAGACTAAGGTCTGCACTCTTAACTTATGCCCATGCTGCCGATCGCCTGGCAATACTGCGCCAGGTGATTATTTGAGTGAGGTAAGCCTTTAAAACCCAATGTTCAGGAAGGTGGGTCATTGCCAGGTTTGCTAAACGAAAGGGATTGCCAGTGCCAGCATCAAAGTTTGTCGGTCCTCTCCTATATCCATCTTGGATGAAGAGGTCCTTCGGGACCTCGTAAAGGACTATATAGATGTCGTGATTTTAGTGGACCTTCTGGTGATTTTTCGGCGATTTTCGCCCCTCTTGCAGAAATTGACTTTAATGCATTTTCAAGAAGTTTCTAGGCCCCCGGTTCTCCCCTGAAAATTTCAAGGCCCGACCGTTTTTTTTAGGTGGTAGCAGCGATTTTCGATGTTGACTGAAATATTATTTTTTTGATGTTACCTTAGAAAATTGGCAATTGTGACTCAAAGATTAGAGAATTAAAAATGAGGTTATTTTCTGAAAGCTTATCCAATTTCACATAAGATGAGACCAACCTCCTTTTTTCGGAATAATTTAAAAAATCCGGCAAGCGTCCAAAAAACGATAATGAAGAAATTTTCCATACAAATAACTAGACATATGTTATTCATATGGTGTATTTACTTTTTTTGTTTTTATCATACATAGTTTGATCTATGAGCAAAACATTTCAAAAATGCAAACTTCCATGGGGGTTAGTTTTGCCAAATGTTCCAGATCACCACCAAAATTTTTATGGAATATTAATCAGGCTAAGACAAACCTCAGGTAAAATTTTTATTCAAATCTGTTCATAATTTTTCGAGTTAGAAAAAAAAATCCTGGATCCAAACCATGATCCGCATCACCACCAAACTGCAATAAGCGTTTAAGTTAGGTTAAAACTCACCTTTGGTTAACATCTCGTTAAAATGTGTTCATAACTTTTAGAAAGATTAGAAAACACACACACAAAAAAACAATAAATAAACAATCAACAAAAACAAACGGAAGTAACTATAAACAAACAAAAGGTCATGGGGTACACGAAAATTATCTCTATATGCGCTCATATACCTTATATACATACTTTCACATCGCCATGTAATTGTTTTTCGTCTTTCCACGGGGGTCTTTTTTTAGTTTAGTCCTTTATTTACCACCCTGGCTAACTGCACAGGCGTGGGCAAGCTGTGGTACATTTGATACATGGTCAAAGCATTATATAATAGTATTACAGATCATAAAATTATTACGGTCTAAAATATATAATTTAAAAGAAAAGAACAATCAGTAATTTATCTACTCATCTATCAAGCTGGCATACGGCTTGGGCGTGGAAAGGCAATGTAAAATTTGATATGTGGTCATGTGATACTACATTCCAAATTTAGGATATTACATAATTATATCTTCCAAGACATCAGATGATATGAAGTAGTTCTCCATACCTCATGCTAGGTGGTCTGAAAGGCTGTATTACATGGCACTCTGAGATATAATGTACAAGTGTTCGCTTATATTCTTCATTGCATAATTTACACTTCGTTTCTTCAACATTACAGGCTGTATTGACCTGCCAGTACAATCTATATCCCAGCCTGATTCTTGCGGTCACAATATCACACTGTCTTGTTCTTGTTTTGTATGAACCATAGATGAAAACATCTTGCATAAACCGGTCATAGTGCTTTATGCTACAGCTTTCAGGCCGTTGAGAATTAATCAAGTCAGACAAGTCCTCTTTGAAGGAAGTTTTAGTTATGTGTGAAATCCTAGCAAGAGGTACTCCAAGATCTATATCCACACTTTGCTTGTCACATGCTGATTTTGCTAGGCGGTCAGCATGATCGTGCCTGGGGATTCCAACATGCGATGGTATCCATACAAAACGTATATCATGGCCTCGTTCTTTTGCACGATACACATTTATCCTTATGTCATTTGCAATATTTCCTGCACCTTTGTCTAGTGTGTTCAATGCCTGGAGAGCACTCTGTGAGTCGCAGAAAATGACTCCTGAGCCTTGACTTAATAGAAATTCGGTGGCTATGAGCATTCCTGCCAACTCAGTTTGCGTAGTGCTAGCCCAGTCATGAACCCGCCTACAATCCTGGTGCTGCAAAATATTGTTTTTATATACGACAAAAGCGCATCCTGCTCTACTCCCAGACTGCAAGGATCCATCAGTGTAGCATTCATACGCATTGGGCATAATTTCAAGGTGCTCATTGATAATTGCTAAAGCATACTGCTTAAGTACAGCAGGGGGGACACTGTCTTTTTTGGGGGCAGTCGTATAAAATACACTTAGGTCCGACATTTTCCACGGTGGAGCAGAACGTCCATGTAGGGTCTTAGTTATGGATATGTTCAGCTGAGACAAGTGCTTACATGTTACTTGTTGCCATGGATTTGAATTTGAATCGATGTTGCCATTCAAAGTTAGCTTCACTATTCTATGTTTTAGTTGTCTTTGGAACTCTGTACAATAGAGGGGTTCTCTTATTGCTTTGACGCTAAATGTGGTGTTTATGTATAATATTCTTTCATAGACAGACGGCAAATTAAGTTCTGATCTCATATTCACAATCCTCGTTGTCTTAGGGGCACCGAGAATAAGCCTCATGGCCTCATTTTGTACAATTTCTAAACTAGCCAACTCTGATTCCTTGTATAATACTAGGTGCAATGCATGATAATCTATCACCGACCGTAAATATGACAGGTAAAAGAGTCTAGCAATATTGACATGAATACCATGGTCTTTGCCGACAAGTGTCCTAAGTGGCTTCAGACGTTCCCACAGCCTTTTCTTCAGGTTTTGTATGAACTCTGCATCATTAACAGCCACCCCGAGATATTTGTATTGGTGACAGAGATCTAGCTCAACGTCATTGATGTGAAACCTTGGCAGAGGGATTGTTATAGGGTTAAGTGCCTTGGTTTTTTCAGTCGATATTATCAAGCCACACTCTGTAGCCCTTGCTGAAAGCACATCAAGGATCTGTTGCATTCTCTCCTCGGATGAGGATTTAATGCAAATATCATCGGCATAGCAAATAATGGAGTCACTGCCCTCAAGTGGTACATCGCCTAGTAATCTATGCATTAGGATGTTAAATAGCATGGGACTAAGTACGCCTCCCTGAGGTGTGCCGAGTTCAAACACTTTTGCATGAGTACTCTTAACACCCCTGAAGAAAACCTGAGCCGATCGATTGGCTAGATACATTTGAATCCATGTTAACAGTTTTCCCTGAATACCAAAGCTAGCTAGTTGCTCAAGGATCATTTCTCTGTTTGCAATGTCAAAGGCAGATTGAAGATCAAGAAATACGGTTTGCATGCCTGGTATTGAGTTTGTTAAGTATTCTGCAAAACAATGCTGACTGCTACGTCCTGGGAGAAATCCATACAGTCTGGGGGATAACTTAGCATGTATACGGTACATGAGTCTGTTCAGAATTATTCTCTCAAGTACTTTGCACAGACAAGAGGTCAAGGAAATTGGTCTGTATTTGTCAGTGTTGGATTTGGGTATAGGGATGATTAAACTTTTAGTCCAGGAGCTTAGGAGGATTCCTTGTGATAGGCTGAGTCTATACAGGTGTAAGAGTGGGTTGCCTGGCACCTGCGCAGTGAGGCGAAGAACACTGTAAGTAATGCCATCCTCGCCAGGGGCTGTTGCCTTGCCTTTCACAAGGGCATTTCTCAGTTCCCACTCGGTTATTTCGGCAAAGTCGGATGGGTCAATAGCAGCACAGGCTACTGCTATATTGAATTTTCTATCTATTTTTGACTTGTCGAGGTGGTCTTTTATCCCTTGTGGAAGTGAGCTCAGCTGAGAGTTTTCGGCCCACTGCTCCAGCAGCATATTAGCCTGTTCTTGTGGGCTGTGAAACTGCGGTGTTGTGGGAGCTTTACCTGTCAGCCTATTAATCTTTCTCCATACATCAGCCATGGAAGTTTGACTATTGATGCTTTGCAAAAAAAATTCCCTGTGCTTACTACGAATCTCAGTTTTAAGAAACTGAATAAGATTGTCTGACGTCTTGTTATCTTTATAGCAATTGGCAAGCTCCTGAACTCGTCGATGTTCCTTGGCTAGAACTGGGTCATTGATCCACCTCAGAGCATGGGGGGCTTGGGGGCTCTTTTTCTTCGAGAGTTTTCGTGAACAGACCCATGTGTTATAGTAGTCAGTGACAACTTTGATTAAATCCTGAGAGAAATTTTCAACTGTTGTTACTTCATATGTGTTGTACCAATCAAAGACACGTGCCTTGAAGTGATGCTCCAGGCCCGGTGGGATGATTATTCTAAGCCTAGGTGTTTTAGGGGCTGAGTTGCTGTCAACAGTATAGTCAGCTCGGATTGCAAAGTGGTCACTAAATAATTCTCGTACTAGTGAAGTACAGACATTACCATGAACTAGATTTTTGCCAAATACGTAATCTAACCTGCCACCTCCCAAATGAGTTTCTATTTCTGTGTCATATACTGTTAGTGATCTATTATTAATGAAATGTATGAATTCTTCCCCATTACTATTACGATGGCTGTCTCCAAAGTGTGGGTGCCTTGCATTAAGGTCGCCCATGCATAACGTGCCTTGGTTGTGAAAATTGGGTAAAGAACAAGCCAGAAATTTTGACGATCTGGCATATATATTATATAGTGAAAAATACCCAGAGGCAGTCTGAATTTTTAAATGATGAAATTGAACATCAGTGTTCTCGGATTTTTTAACTAATTTATGTGGCAATGTTACCTTCACATACGTCAACAATCCAGTCATGGCTGTATTCACATAAGAATGATAACCCTTAATTGAAGGTGCAATTTTCATTTTAGCAGCAGCTGCAAAAGGTTCTTGCACGCAAATCACATCAATATTATATTTACGAATATAAAACTCTAGGTCACTCAGCCTAGGCTTAATACTACGCATATCCCATAATATGAATTTAATTGTGCGTCTATCCATATGTGAGTAGTGTATTATTATGTAATCTGTACTTCATGCGCTTATATCCATTGATATTACGGAATTTAGGTTCACATAAGAAACATATAACTTCATGAATAATGTAGATTCTATTACAGATGATTGTATTAAGCTTAAAAGTACTTTTAACCATGTCAAAGATTAGGTCTTAGCTTTGTCCCACTTCTTAGCACAGTCCCCTCGGTTGTTGTGCCGGGTTTACCTGGGGGGCTGGTGACGTCACTGGACTCCTCGTCTGACTCGGTGCTGCAGGGATCGTGGTAGTGTTCGTCGCTGCTGTCAGCGCTGACACGCCCACTCTGGTTATCAGCACTGATGTCATGACATCGTATCTGCTCGCTCGTTTTTTTAACACTAATAGCAGCACTAGTATCTCGGCAATGACAGTCCCTGTTTATTGTTTCCTTGTCCTGTCTCAAGTTATTGTTTTCTTGTCTCAGAGCTTTGATTTCCTTTAACAGCTCCTGCACATTTATGTCACTATGGTCAGCTGGCGTGACGTCACTTCTTCCACATGGTTTTGCGGGGGATTCCCCGGCCAGGCCTGCGGTCATCCCTGCCCGAGGGTGAGGTACGGCCGCCTCGGCGGGCGCCTGGGGGGGGGAGGGGGGTCGCGGTCTTGAGCTCTGTGATGATTAGCATCATCTTGTCAACCTGCTCCTTCAACAACGCAACCGTGTCGCGTAGTTCGGCTACCTCTGCATCCCCACTCGCCGACAGCCCCGGGAAGTCTCTGCGGCTGGTGACGTCACACACGGCACGGCTGGGCACTCCCCCAGCACGCTGGCCGCGGGTTGGGTTAGGAGGGCCGCGCTGGTCACTCGCGGTCGGTGCCGGGGCCACAGGGGGTGGGGGGGAGGGGCCAGGGCAGGAAGGGCCGCGCTGGTCACTCGCGGTCGGTGCTGCGGCCACAGGAGGAGGGGGGGAGGTGCCAGGGCAGGGAGGGCTGTGCACCCCCAGTGCCAGACAGTCACCTGCCTTCCCACACCTGAAGCAGGATGGGACGAAGCTCGGTGCATCTGCAGTAGGCTCTCGCCCTGCAGCACTGCGAGGACACTCCTTGGCACTGTGTTGCTCGCCACATGCTGCGCAGCGTGCCTTATCCTTGCAATACTTAGCTACATGGCCGCTTCCCATGCAGTTGTAGCATATGACAGGGGATGCCCTCCACGGCCGCACGTGGCTGGTGGGCATGTATTTTCCGAAGAAATTGTATGTACTTGGAGGGGGTTGCTCTCCTTTCCATACGATGCGGATTCGGTTTAATGGCTGGCCATCCTTGTACACTCGAATGGCCTTGTGAACTCCATCGAGTACATATGTGTTGTCAAGGTCAAGGTCTTTGTTATAATGTGTGACGAGGTATTCGTCATATTTTTCCGATTTCTTCTTTTCATCGCATGATTTGAAGGTAATACCTCCAATAAGTCCCCCAGTAAGGTTTTCTATATAGCTCTGCTGGGAGCGAGCGACATAGATATATGGCGAGGAGAGCGTGTCCCCTCTCACAAGGTCAATGGGTGTACCCCGCAGGTTCGAAGAGGGGTTGCCAAGGTCCTGTAGCCATTTCATTCTTTCTTTTTTCGTGGTGCCTTCAGGGAAGGCGAGACGGACATAGTCTTTCCTCGGTGCGAGTGGCGTCTTGCTGGCGTTAGTGGGCTCTCTTTTCTTTCTCTTTTTCTGGCTCACTAACATGAAGCCGTCACCTCCTTGGTCAGCAGCGGCGTCACCCACCTGGGCATCACCGTCATTTTGTGCCTCTTGCATGGCGATGGGTTCAGCGGGCCTGTCCACTGAATTACAGGCTGAAGCGCACTCTTCAGCCGTGGGAGGAGTGGGACAGCTATCCCGCGAGTCTTCCCCCTCAGTGTTTACTTTGCGGTTTTCCCCCATCGTGGGGGTAGTGACCGCGGCGCCTGGCGCGCCTGGCTCGCCCGCCTCGTGACAGGTGAATTATGGCGCTCGGGACAACGGGGCACTCAGTTCCAACGGTCACTAACACAGTACTTGGCACTCGGCGGAGGAATGAATTCAATTGAATTTAAAACATAACCATGTTCACATCACTACTCTCATGGCGTTTCAATTGCGAGGTATATGCGCACCTAAACATTCATGAACAATATCCTCGTACATGACACCAGAGATCCATGTGTAAGGGGCGAGGGCACCGGAGCAGAGCACCACACGACTTCTTCGTGTGAGGTCACGGAGTGTACTCCACGGGGTCTGAGAGTGAAATTTGGCTACGTTACCCTGTAGAGTTATTCCGCAGATTTAAAAAGACGATTTTCATGGTCCAGGACGGCTCGACCGCGTGGGGAAAAGTAAGCGTTTGGTACCCGTCCGACTGGAGAAAAGTTATTCTTTCAACAAATATTATACGTTGTAAAACCCCATTACAGGATCAATAATAGGTAAATGACAGATAATTAAATCAAATACAAGTATTCTGTACATGATTTGTCATGTAAAAATGTAAACATAATTAAAAGGAATAAGATCGCGATTATTAGGTCCGTCCCATTTATACGCATAGCACACGTATTTTCGGTCCGATTTTAAAGTATTATGGCTCATTTTGTAGCTGAATAATAGTTCTATTACATGCTCCCATAAGGATTTGCAATATTTTCATGTGGTTCTTGTAAAAGTGACATATATTTTCAAAATCTCCTATTAGGGTGTTAAAATAGTCACCTTCGGAAAATATTCACCAAGAAAAAGGTAAGGTCAACTTCTCTACATATAATAGTAGAAAGATAGTTCTATTCAAACATGAAATCAGAATGGCTGTATGATTTTGGGGGGATTTTTGAGAATTTTTAAAAAATAGTCAATGTAGGCCTTTAGACCTCCAGATCACTGCCACCACTCCACACTGTACGTAAGATTCTGAGAAACCATTACGTGCTGGCAATGTCCGCAAGACTTCGGAATGCAGGTAAATGATAGAGGATTATGGTGTAGGAAGGCTAATCTTATACCTTGTTTTGGTGATATCAAGATAGCCTTGGAAAGATGAAGAAAACATTAAATGCCGCATCTCGGAACTCCACCTTTATGGGTGGATAAAAGGATTCCGGGCACATGTCCAAAATTAACATATTATGACTCATTTTGTAAAAAAATAAAATATCTGCAACTTGTTTGAGAGCGTTTTCGCAATTTTTGCCTGTACTTCTTTAAAAAGTGGTCAATGTAAGAAAAATTTTACCTTTTTTTTTTTTCTTGAAGTCCCCTACTTCAAAAATTCACAAAAAATATATAAGTCGAAATCGAAAAAACGCTCTCGAACAAGTTGTAGTTATAAGGTAGTTCTGTGCAAAAATAAAATAAAATTGAATGACTTGCCGTTTCTTTTACTCAGGTACTGCATTTTCAACATGGGAACTTTCGCATTTTTTCGTTTTTTGACAATAATTCAAAAACTGTACAGGCGATTTCGAAAAAAAAAAAAAAAAAATCGACCACAGGCAATGGGAAGGGGCCCAAATATTAAAGGGTGTGAGTTTCATCAAAATCGGCAAGAAAAATCGAAAAATCGAAAAAAAAAGAAAGAGGGAAAAAAAAAGCAGTTGCGGAAAATATGGGAAAACACAAAATCGAGTGAGTGACATTCTTTATGAAACCTATATATTACATACCAATATGAGTGGGCATTCATTTAGAATAGTGATCCCTCATGCCTCATCTCCTGAGGATTTCTGGCTCTTGGTACCAGCACCCAGACTCACATCGCTGGATGTGGTACAGCGATGCGGGTAATGCAGCCAAGGAGATCGACCACATACTCGTTAGCACTTGCTGGAGGATCCTCCAGAATTGCAGGGTGTATAGGAGTGCCGAATTCTGTGGTACTGACCATAGATTGCTTGGGGCTACCCTCCAGGTCCACTTCAAAACTCCCCAGTGGTCCAATGTTAACACCAGGGCCTGGGGGTGTTTGCTGAGGCAGTCCCTGGTCGTTTCATAGCACTCGACAATCTGACGGACCCTGTACTTCTGTGGGACACCTTCAAGCACAAAACACTTGATCCAGCAAGAAACATTTGGTGAACGCCCGAAAGCAAGACAAGATATCATCTCGCAGGAGACACTGAAGGCCACGGATGCTTGCCTTGCGGCTCGTCTGACAGGGTATAGGGATATGCACCGTTCTCAGGTGTGTAGAACTCGATCACTGTTAAGAAGGGACAAAGAACAGTTCATTAGAAGTCTTGCAGAGGAGGTAGAAGGCCATTTCTTAGTAAATGACCTTCGTCCTGCATACCAAGCCCTGAGGAAGCTGAACTCCAAGCCCTCTTCACAGGTGACAGCAGTTCTTTTAGTGAGTAGCCAGATTATCTCAGATCGTATTGCGGTGCAGGAGTGTTGGGCTGAGTATTTTTTTCAGTTGTACCAGGTTGACCCACCAACAGTTAACTTGGATGCGGGTAGTGCCGAGATTCCGTTGCCGGACTCACCCATCAGTGAGGATGCTCCTTCCCTAATCGAAGTTAGGGGGGCGATCTTTAAGTTGAAGAGTGGTAAAGCAGCAGGTATATATGGCATCCCAGCTGAACTTTTAAAGGCTGGTGGTGAATCTATGGTGCCTGGGTTGCATGCTGTCCTGGCTGCCATCTGGTGGTCCGGTACCGTTCCACCTGACCTGTTGAGGGTTGTGGTCATCCCTCTCTGGAAATGGATGGGACTGCAGCAACTACCGAGGCATCACCCTGTTCAGTATACCAGGCAAGGTTCTTGCTCACTTCTGAGACGTATCAGGGATCATCTACTGAGACATCAGAGGCTGGAACAATCTGGATATACTCCTGTTAAGTCCACAATAGTCCGTATACTTGTGCTTAGAGTCATTGTAGAACACCGTTGTGAGTTCGGGTGTGGGCTGCTTGCAGCCTACATTGTCCTCACGAAAACATTCGATACAGTGCATTGGAAATCATTCTCGGAGATCTTGAGATTGAGAGGTATTCCAACAAGGATTATTGAACTAATAGCAAGTCTGTATACTGGTACTGAAAGTGTTGTAAAGTGTGGTGGGGGCCTGTCAAGCTTCTTTCCTGTTTGTTCAAGGCTGTGCCTTTGCACCAACACTTTTCAACACTTGCATGGACTGGATACTGAGCAGAGCTACTGTTCAAAATCATTCTGTAGCAACTCCGGGCAATATCAAGGTTACCGACCTTGACTTTGCTGAATCCTTAGTGGTGGCTCTTGATGCATTTAGTAATGAAGCGAATACCTTGGGTCTTGAGGTCCCTTGGACCAAGACGAAGATTTACTAAACTCTCTCGTAAACGCTGTCTCTCGTAACAGTTACGAGAACTATCAACGATTTCTCAATTAGCGACTTTACAACCTATTTTCAAACGCCAGACAACGAGAGCGCAGGGGTCTCGTAACCGTAACGACCGAATTGTCTATCGCTAGGTGTCATAGGGCTTTATTTCCTAAAAGAACGGCTCGATCGACCAATCACAGAGCGTTATCCGCTGAACTGAGGCAACACTAATGCGTTTTACTTAAAACAGTTTCTATATCACCACTTGGGGAATCATTACCCTTTATTGATCATTACCACCTTTATAAATAGTCTTATAAATTCTGATACCTATATATATATATATATATATATATATATATATATATATATATATATATATATATATATATATATATAGCTAACGCTCTCTCTCTCTCTCTCTCTCTCTCTCTCTCTCTCTCTCTCTCTCTCTCTCTCTCTCTCTCTCTCTCTCTCTCTCTCTCTCTCTCTCTCTTATCTTTTCCTCTCGCTCTCTCTCCCTCTATCTTTTCCTCTCTCTCTCTCTCCCTCTATCTTTTCCTCTCTCTCTCTCTCTCCCTCTATCTCTTCCTCCTCCTCTCTCTCTTCCTCCCTCTCTCTCTCTCTCTCTCTCTCTCGCTCTCTCTCTCTCTCTCTCTCTCTCTCTCTCTCTCTCTCTCTCTCTCTCTCTCTCTCTCTCTATATATATATATATATATATATATATATATATATATATATTCATAAACATACATTTGTATGTATATGTATGTATGTATATACATTATACATACAAACATTCACATATACATATATATCTATTAATCTATATATGCATATATATATATATATATATATATATATATATATATATATATATATATATATATATATATATATATAAATATATATATTATATATATACATACACATATATATGCATAATATATATATATATATATATATATATATATATATATATATATATGTGTGTGTGTGTGTGTGTGTGTGTGTGTGTGTGTGTGTGTGTGTGTGTGTGTGTGTGTGTTTGTGTGTGTGTGTGTGTGTGTGTAGGCCTATATATATACATATGCCAAAAGATATGCAATACATGTATATATCTAGTCATATATATATATACATATACATATACATGTATATATTTTTGTATATACAGAATTGTATGTATATATGCATATATGAATATAATATATATATATATACATATATATATATATATATATATATATATATATATATATATATATATATATATATATATATAGACACATATATGTAGAGGGAAAGAGATCACACACACACACACACACACACACACAAATATATATATATATATATATATATATATATATATATATATATATATATATATATATATATATAGACACATATGTAGAGGGAAAGAGATCACACACACACACACACACACACACACACACACACACACACACACACACACACATATATATATATATATATATATATATATATATATATATATATATGTATATATATACATATATATATATATATATATATATATATATATATATATATATATATATATATATATATATATTCATATCTGTGTCTCAAAAGAATCAAGCATTTCGTTATATTTTCATAAGATATTATAATAGAAATTTGTTACAATCCAGTAAAATATTCATCTTAATCATTATTCATAAAGAAATGGATCCAATGCTAAATGTAATTTTACATTAGGCTATTAAGAGGTGTGTTTGTATATTGGTAAGATTTGTTATTTAATATTTATTATGTTTTGTTGCTATAGAGGAAAATAGTCATAATGATTAAATTATGCATTTTCATTCAGATTTCGTACTTGAAGATGGGTTAGAGATCCTTTAATTCATGATAAATTAAACTTGCTAAGGGGTTTACATCAAGTGTTTCCCCACATCTATGCACTGGCAAAGGCCAATCCATATTTACATTAGTCATATTGTTTTTTTTCCGTTACTATGCATCCTCAATGGTTGCTCTTGCACATTAATTGATTTCCACGTGGCAAAGTGACATTTACACACTCCTGAAGGTATTTATGAAGCTGATATGAGCTGAGGAGGGTCGCTACTATAAGCGTCACGAGAGGTTGCAGGCTCCCGTAAATGTTTCTCGTACGGAGATGTGTTTACGAACTCGGGAGTGTTTTGAAAATACGCTCGTTGCGAGAAACGAGAGAGTAACTTGTTTTACGATATAAACAGACCATTTACGATATCGTAAGACGTTAGTAAATCCGGCCCCAGGACTTTGGGGACTTGCTACAAGAACCTGTTCAGTCGGTACGTGTTTGCAGCAAGGACATCAAAATCACAGAGAACTTTACAAACCTTAATAGTGTAGTTCATAACTCTGGGCTGCAGACCAGGAAGTCAGCAGACAGATTGGCCTGGCAGCAGGGGTCATGGACTCTCTTGACAGAGTATATGGAGATGCCGGTACCTGTGCAGAAGGACTACACTATGCATCTTCATGGCCCTGATAACTCCAGTTTTGTTATATGGTAGTGAAATCTAGACATTATCCTGCACTTAGTTGTCACGTCTTGATGCCTTTTGCAATAGGTCCTTGGGCCGGAACATGGGGTGCTGTTGGTGGGACCATGTGTCAAACCAACGGTTGCACCATGAGACTGGCAAAGGAACTATTACCTGCACAATCCGTGATCGCCAACTCAGGCTATATGGCTACCGGGCTCACTTCCCTCAGGATGATCCTTCCCATCAGGTTGTCTCTGTTCGAGACAACCCTGGGCGGAGGAGACCTGTGGGACGACCTAGGAAGTCTTGGCTTGAGCAGATTGATCAAACCTGTCATGAGATGGGCCGAGTCCCTGCCTGGCGGCTTGCCATGAGCGACCCTCGCAGGTACAAGCAAAGGGTGGAGGTGGCTATGCGCCCCCATCGGCGTTAGCTCCACGATGATGATGATGCCTCATCTACATGACCATAAGTATTCTCACTTTCATTTTTCCAAGAAAATGGAGTGATTGTCATGTTTCTTTTGATAACACACATATAGGAATAACTCACACTGCTCCACATATATTGACAATGAAAAATGATCATTATTAAGGACAGTTATATGCCAAACTGTGTCTGTCCCTCTGGCCCGTGGACCCCAGCCAAAAGAGGGGGTTCCCAGATTCACACAGTTTGGCCTGTAACTGCTGAAATGGTGAAAATATATCACTGTACTTATAGGTGGAGCATTGCGAGTAATTCCTTTGCGTATAGTATCAAAAGAAAATTTAAACTCATTCTAGTTACTTAAAAAAACGAAAGTAATAGCTCGTATGGCCAGGCAGAGGAAGTGCGCCGAATCAAATGAGTGTTTAGAAAAAAAAAAAAAAAAAAGTGCTAATAATAATGTGCAGATTGCGGTTCTGGGGGTTCAAAATGTGATCTATATATCTATAATTGTAAAATATATTCCTAATCCCTATGTAACTGAAAATAAAACCATCAACTTAACCAATAGCAGAGCAGGAAGGGAAGCTAGTGTGGAAATATTTTCAGTATACTCAATTATACTGATTTGCAGCAAAAGTAAAGATCAGATTCGTTCAAAGACCATTAAAAACTACTGGAAATAGTTTTATAAAAATGACATCCCTGTGCACTTGTGAAATAAAACCAAACCATGTGCTGGGTAGGAAAAAAATATAGATAGATAGATAGATATAGATATATATTTAACAAAAATTATTACAAGAAATTACCTGTTTACCTGTTTTTAGAAGTGTCAAACCTATCTCTTAGACAAAAATTTTCTCGTGGATTCTGAAGGTCCTTTAATGTAAGCATTGATATTATTCTTTCAATTGATCTAACTTGACCTATTGACCTAAACTAACCAATTAAATCACCTAAAAGGATAAAGGATGTTGAAAGATGTGTAGATTGGAAAGAATACAAGCAGAAGAAAATATATCATCTGCATGAATCATGAGACGGGGAACACTGATAAATTATAGATTTATTTAAAGCCTTAGATGACTTTGGGATAAGCTTACCAGAAACCTAGAATAAATAAATAGATCACAAGCACATTTTCAAGTGTAAGAACTGTGTGAAAAGTTAATTACATACATAATCATCTTGAACACCTTTTCAGAACAAAGAAGAAAACACTCCTGCCTGAAGTCTGAGAGGGCCAAGAATGGAGGTCCACCACCGAAGCTAATGGACACTTTTTCAATTTCTGTCCATCCTTTGATTGAGTGAGCAATTGGAACCACAGTCCACAATGAAAGAGCTGAAAATGCTGGAAGGTCACACTGAAGCAATTAGAGGTGTTTGATTCTTAATAGAAAATTGAAGTATTGAGCTAGTTGTCATGTGTAATTTCATCATGAGGGTTACAGGTTTGGTTTATTTAATATCTTACTTCTTAGCTATATTGCTTTGAAAATTTGAATCATAATAGTAATTTTTAGCGGAATGATGCATTTGGAGCAATACTTTCACTCTCAACTGATACTTTGCCTCTTTAGAAGGCACTGTAATCTACAAACAGTGCACAGCTTATGTTATCTTCATCATCATAGTGAAATGCAATTCAAATATTTATCAACATGCTGTTAATCCAGAATGTGACCTGAATATTCTTTACTAATACACTGATCTTGTTGCATGCTACCAAATTACCATCCCTACACTCGTCTTCCCTATGTACCTTTATTTTTTAATCTCATGACTTTATCAGTATATTTATTCATATAGCTATGTAGGATGTTTCACAACCTATATGGCTTCTAGCAGAAACATTTGGGCTTCCACCAATATATCAGTCTTGCTTCATTTTTTTCTTTCACATCTGCATCTTCATCTACGTAGTCTAAATCTACATAGCCTCGATGATGTCTCAAACGGCTCTAATCTCACTGTCCCCCACCATTGCATATTTTCTTTACTTACTTTATTTACTGGGAGAGGTACCCAAATTTTGATTTAAGGAGAGCACATCTTAGAGATCCACTAAATCTGAATCTATCCTAGTGGACTGGGCATGTGAGAAAACGCACGCATGCACGTGTACACACACACACACACACACACACACACACACACACACACACACACACACACACACACACACACACACACACACACACACACACACACACATTTTCAGCACATATAGACTGTGAATTTATTTTGTGCAACTTATTCTTCCAGGTGTGTCATTAAAAAAGATACTGAACAGTATTGCGTGTGTGTGTGTAAACACTCTAATGTTTTTTTTAATTATTGCTATTTATTTATATATTTATTTATTTATTATTATTTTTATTTATTTATTATTTTTATTTATTTATTTTTTGCTAGATGATGGATCCTCAGCAAGTGTCTTATGATGCTATCAGGATTAAGAAAATAAGTATGAAATAGGAAGTTCTGAAGTTAGCTTCATGGTTAAAACCATCTTAGAGAAATGGACCCGGAGTTGCATCAGAAAAGGCTAGGGAATTGTAGAAGTATGACAAGATTACTATACAGTAATGTAGTCATAACCACACAATGTGTGATAGTTTAAACATTATGTTTCATTTTAAAATATATATTAATCGACCATTACATTTGGCTAACAAAAAATAATAAACTAGAAAAAAACATTGGTTTTTGTTTGAAAGATTATACGAAACGAAGGTTTTACATTAGTTAGAAAATATAAACCGGAATAGTCTTTAAATAGAATGATGCCACAAATGGTAACTTTGCTGGAGATGACTCTGTGTCAGCGGAAAAAAAACTCTAGAAGGAGGATTGTTTAATTATTTATTCTTGTACCTTATCCCTCTACTTTCCACACGGCCTCTCTCCTACTGCATAAACTTGATGTACAATATACAACAATGTCATAACTACACATTGTGTGTGACATTAAACATTAGGCTTCTTTTTTAAAAATACATTTACCGACCATGACAGTTGGCTAAGCAAAAGATACAAACTAGAAAAAAAAGTTTTTTATTGCACATATAATACATTTGTTTCAATGTGTTCCTTAAATAAATTTAATTAAAATGCTGCTACAAATGGTAGTTTTGTTGGAGATGACATGTCAGAGGAAAAGCACTTGAGAGACTTTGGAGTAGTGAGAGATGAAGTACTTAATTTGTTGTTTTTAATATATAAATAGGAGGGTGTACAGGGTGTGCTTGGAAGGATACTGAGAATAGAGGAGCTGCCAGGCAAGAGAATGAAACTCCCCAACAGGAGATCCCAAATACATTTCAGAACACACTGTTGATTATATTTGCCCACTTTTTCTGTCCAGCATTCGTATTTGTGCATTTTCATTAACTACTTCCTGATCACATTCATTGCCATTACCACCATCATCTTTATCACCATCATGGTTTTCCAAACCACTACAAAATGTGGCCATGGTTGTGTCCAAACTAGTCCGCATAGGTATAGCGAGACAACGGAATCTTCGTTTGAGGACTCCTAATGCTTGTTCAATGGGATTGCGGGGTTCTTGAATGAGCCAAATTATACCTTATTTCCATTTTTGCAATCTGGGATTGAGAACTGGAGTCATTAAAAATTTGCAAATTGGGTTTGGTGCAGATTCCTCAATCAGGTGACCATCATAATTTGCCAAATAGGAGCATGCAAGACACTATTTCTGAATATTCTGCTATCATTTCACTGACCTTAACCACCAACAAACTATAATATAAAATATCAAGTCTGAACCACACAATGCTTGTACATTTAATGAAAAATAAACCCTTCTGTATCAGTACTGCTCTACTTGAGGACCACCAGACTTCTGAGTTAGTATTTCTGTGTAGTCTATTTCCTTGTATTTCTGGGTAACTTATACCCAGAAAAACTTGTAGAATCCTCTACTTATTCATGGTAGAAGAGTGTTGGACAGACTAGGCAAGGCGTTAGAGAGTTTCCGCATAATATCTATATATTAGGAAAACTAGCGAGTGGGAGGAATCCAACAATACCCAAA
>NC_091560.1:19212680-19216900 GCF_042767895.1 Penaeus vannamei
ACACACACGGTTCCCGAACCTACTAATCGGGTGGTGGCAGCGTGCCGTAGGCCTGGAACCTTACATCTGTTCACTGCAGACAAATCTTTCCTTGAGCAAAGAACTCAATATTCTCGGTTGAGCCAGGGTTCAACCAGACCGCTTAAAGTCTACTGGGTCTACGCCCCGCTACCCACACACATATATATATATATATATATATATATATATATATATATCTATATACATTTGTATATGTATATATATATACATTTATATATGTTTTATATATATATATATGCATATATATGCATTTATATATATATATGTATATATGTATATATATATATATATATATATAATATATATATATATATCATATAATGCATATATATATATATATATATATATATATATATATATATATATATATATATATATATAATATATATATATATATATATATGCATATATATATATATTTATATATATATAAATATATATATATATATATATATAAATTATATATATATAAATATATAATAATATATATATATAAAATATATATATATTTTTTTTTTTTTTTTTTTTTGTGTGTTGTGTGTGTTGTGTGTGTGTGTGTGTGTGTGTGTGTGTGTGTGTGCTGTGTGTGTGTGTGTGTGTTTTTTATTCATTTGTGCAATTATATATAATATATATTAAAATATATATATATATATATTATTTATTATATATATATATATTAAATTTTTTATATATATATATATATATATATATATATACATACATACATACATATAAAACATTCTTTCTACTCATTATTCATCAGAAAGTGAATCCATTGCTTCAAAAATAGTTTTACATTAGGGTATTAAGAGCTGGACTAACATATTGCTAACCCTTGGTCTTAGATATTTGTTATTAGTTGTTGTTATAGAGAAAAATAGTCATACTGATGGAAGTTATAAATTTTCATTCAATTTTCGTACTTGATGTTGTTAGTTCACCTCTGATTCATTATATACTAAACTTGCCGAATAATTTACATTGTGCTTACATTAAGCGTTTCCACTGCCTTCACGGATTGCTAAAGACCAATCCATATTTGCATTAGCCATATTGTTTTTTTCTGCTACTGTGCCTCAGATAGGTGTTGCTCAGGCACATTAATTGATTTCCAAAAAGCAAAGTCACATTTGCACACTCTTGAATGTATTTATGAGGCTCATATGAGCTGAAGAGGGTTGCTACGACAAGCGTTACAAATGGTTTTGGGCACACGCAAATGTCTCTTGTATGGAGATGTGTTTCATCATCAAGGAGCTAACGCTTCCTCATACGAGGGTCACTCATGGTCAGCCGCCAGGCAGGGACTCGGCCAAACCCCGAGCTCCTCACAACAGGTTTGATCGATCTGCCCAAGCCACGACTTCCTAGGGTTTTCCCACAGGCCTCCTCCACCCAGGGTTGTCTCTTACAGAGACAACCTGGGGGGCAGGATCTCCTAAGGAAAGCGAGCCAGGTGGCCTGAGTTAGCAAGCATGGATTGTGCAAGTAACAGGTCCTGTGACATTCGCAAAGTGCAACCGTTGGTTGGACATGTGGTCCCACCTCAGTAACCCATGATCCGGGGCAAGGACCTTTTATAAAAGGCTTCAACACGTGACTCCAAGGCACAGAATAATGTCCATGTTTTTCTACCGTATAGCAAAACTGGTGTTGTCAGGGCCTTGAAAATGCATATCTTGGTCCTTCTGCACGGGTACCAGTATCTCCAAATACTCATGTCGAGAGTTCATTACCCCTGCTGCCAGGCTAATCCTTCTGATGACTATACATATATATATATATATATATATATATATATATATTTTTTTTTTTTTGAACATTATAACCTCTCCGATCGGGATTCGATCCCTCGCCGCCAATGCACGTGAATGCAAGACGGCCGCTCTACCACTCGTACAACGACCCACTCAAAAGGAGGGGGATCGAATCCCGATCGGAGGGGTTTATAATGTTCATGAAAAAAATGCGGTACTGCATTATTCCATCTTTCATATATATATATATATATATATATATATATATATATATATATATAAAAAAACTATATATATACAATATGTTCTGGCTGCCCAGAGTTATGAACTACAGTACCAAGGTATGTAAAGCTCTCTATGATTTCAATGTCCTCACTGCAAGCACATACCGACCGAGCAGGTTTTCCCCGCAAGTTCCCCAAAATCCTGGATCTTGGTCTTGGTCCAGGAGACCCCTAGACCTAAGGGCTTTGCTTCATTACTAAATGCATCAAGAGCCACCACTAAGGTTTCCAAAGACTAAGAACGGTAACATCATCAGTAACCTTGATATTGCCCAGTATTGCTCCACAATGACTTTGAAAAGTAGCTCTGCCCCAAAATCCAATCTATGCGTGATGAAAAGTGTTGGCGCAAGAACACAGCCTTGTCTCACTCCTGAACTAACAGGAAAGAAGCTCAACAGGCCCCTTCACACTTTACAGCACTTTCAGTACCAGTATACAGGCTTGCTATTACTCCAATAATCCTTGTTCCTCTAAGTCTCAGAATCTTCCCAAAATGATTCCCAATGCACCATATTAAACGCCTTTTTGAGGTCGATGTAGGCTGCAACAGTCCATTCCCAAACTTATGACAGCACTCTACAATGACTCAGAGCGCAAGGATACGATCTATGGTAGACTTTCCAGGAGTGAATTCAGATTGCTCCAGCCTATGGTGCCTCCATAAGTGGTCTGATACGTCTCAGAAGGATGTGGGCAAGAACCTTGACTGGTATACTGAGCAGTGTGATGCCTCGGTGACTGCTGCAGTCCCATCAGTTCCGCTTCCCCTATCAGAGAGGGATCACACCCCTCAACAGGTCAGGGGGAACGGTACCGGACTGCCAGATGTCAGCCAGGACAACATGTAACCCCCACACCGGGGGTTCACCAACATCCTTTAACAGTTGCAATGTGTAAAGACACAATGTGATGCCAGATGTGTATTATCTAAAAACCATGTATAACTCATTCTCCGGTGATTTACTCATGTTGCATGCACATTTACCATTCTATTTCATATCTGTATTGTTGGAAAATGTTTGCTAAATTATAGTCAAGTGCATTACTTTAGTATTATATAAAGCCAATTTCCCAACCTTACTCCCCAACACATGCATCCTGAATGACGCCTCAGAGACAGACGAGACCGGACTGATGGCCCTGCATTCTGACCTAATGTTCCCCGCATTTGAAGCATAATAGCCTCATAAGGACATAAGTTTCTCTCAACCTACAATAATTCATCACAAGACAGTGAGTTGAAACATGAAGAGGGCTTGGAGTAAAGTTTCCTCAGGGCTTGGTATGCAGGACGAAGGTCATTACTAAGAAATGGCCCGGGGGGTAGCCACACCCAATCTATGATCAGTATCACAGAACTCGGCATTCCTATACACCCTGCAGTTCTGGAGGATCCTCCAACGAATGTTAACTAGTATGTGGTCATCCATGTCCAAAATTGTGGGTCTGAGTGCTGGTACCAGAAGCCAGAAATCCTCAATTTCTGGGGTCTTGCAAGGGCCTGGGGAAAAGGGAAACTATTCTCCTTTTCTCATTGCTGGTATCAGCTCCCAAATCATGAAGACCTACAGACATCTCATAGCCCGTTTAATCACAGCCAGATACCACTTTGAAGTCGCCCAGAACAATACAGATATCTCACTGGGGACAACTGTCTGACACAGACGCAAGTGTGGCGTAGGTCTCATTTACATCGGTAGGGACGTAAACAGCAATGAGAGATATGAAGCCAAAAGCTAGCTTCAGTCTCAATTACATAATATGCTCTGACTCCACCACCGAGGGCTGGAGTCTGCTGGAGATGGCTGTCGCTATGGCCCAACCCGTAATAGGGGTAGCCCCTCTACACTAGTTGTGCCACTGCCCGGTCTTCTTACCTCCGAGAGAGCAGCCACCTCAACTCTTAGCCTCCACAGTTCCCTCAACAGTAGAGGAAACCGATCATCTTGATGCAAAGAATGAATATACCAAGCCCCCCCCCCTGATTTCCCCCCTGAGGGTTTTGCTGCAGGTGGTCACGGCCCTCGACGCTGCCCCGGGACAAAAGGGGGTGGCAGGCTGTAGGACCCATCATCCACCTGTTGGGTTTTCTTGGGGTTTCCCCCATAAACTTCACTCGGGGGTGGCGGCT
>NC_091560.1:19222400-19224900 GCF_042767895.1 Penaeus vannamei
GTGCTTGTGAAATAGTGGTTTATTTAACCTCTGTATATCATAGTTACAGAAATGGTACCAGTAATAAAAAACATAATATTATAAGACCTCGCTCTTTTTTAAATACGATTATCATAAACTATAGGTTATATAGAAATTATTTCATGTAATTATTATGCAGAAATAGAGTGATATCACTGTAAGGTACATACATATTTTGAGCACAAAATGGAGGATGATATAAATATTTCATTTATGATACTACAGGAAGGTTTCTAAATACAAAGGCTGAGCTCAGAGAAGAGCAAATAAAACTTTAATCAACTTTTTTATTATTATTATTCCATACATATGTAGCAAAAATCTTTTATTTTTTTTACATGTCCTACCAAGGGTGCCTCAATTATGAGTATTAGTTACATTCCAAATGGTATTTTTCATGGTGCTCTTTAGTTTATAAGAAAATATAGAATGGTCATTGACTAGTCCTTTTTTAATTTTAACTCTTAATATTTACAGCAGCTTTTGCTCTTTAGTTTTATGTTCATTATATTTCATATTATGTACATTTCATTTTAAAAAATCAAATTTTGTACGATTGAAGATCAAATTATGTTTAATTTCAAGAGCTATGTTAAGAAGAATCTCGTTAGTTTAGATTACTGATTGATCTTTTTTTTGTTAGTTTCAGTATCACTGCAGGGAAACATTTATGCCAAATACTTATTCGTAGTACTAAGATAAATGTAGTATACAATAGAGATTAAGCTCTTTGTTTAAACCTCCCCTGCCAGTTCACAGACTCTCTACTGAGACTTCTGTAGTGCCTCCTCGTGGCCTCCCATAGAGGCTAAAATGTGGGGGATCTAAGAGCAGGAGGCCCCAGAGGTACAGGATCATGGCCCACCGGCCTGTGGACACACCCTGGCACTGTACCAACTCCTGCCCAAAAGCCCCCTGGGATTAATAGGAGGCTTGGGGGAGGTGGGCCGTGCCAGTCTTCCTCCCCCCAAATAAAACCAATCGGCAGTGCTTAATATAAATGGAAATGCTAGGAGAAGGGGAAATGCCCCTCCTACCCAGCAAGAGAGGCGGGCTGTGGGCCCTGGTGGGAGGGTGACTGCTGGGCCGCAGGATGGGAACGGGAACTAACCGTCCCACCTGCGTTCTGGCAGCCGCCAGCCCCGAGTGAAGTTTATGGGGGAAAGCCCAAGAAAACCCAACAGGTGGATGATGGGTCCTACAGCCTGCCACCCCCTTTTGTACCGGGCAGCGTCGACGGCCGTGACCACCTGCAGCTAAACCTCAGGCGGGAAATCAGGGTGGGGGCTTGGTATATTCATTCTTTGCATCAAGATGATCGGTTTCCTCTACTGTTGAGGGAACTGTGGAGGCTAAGAGTTGAGGTGGCTGCTCTCTCGGAGGTAAGAAGACCTGGCAGTGGCACAACTAGTGTAGATGGCTACACCTATTACTGGTTGGGCCATAGCGACAGCCATCTCCAGCAGACTCCAGCCCTCGGTGGTGGAGTCAGAGCATATTATGTAATTGAGACTGAAGCTAGCATTTGGCTTCATATCTCTCATTGCTGTTTACGTCCCTACCGATGTAAATGAGACCTACGCCACACTTGCGTCTGTGTCAGACAGTTGTCCCCAGTGAGATATCTGTATTGTTCTGGGCGACTTCAAAGTGGTATCTGGCTGTGATTGAACGGGCTATGAGATGTCTGTAGGTCTTCATGATTTGGGAGCTGATACCAGCAATGAGAAAAGGAGAATAGCTTCCTTTCCCAGGACTTTGCAAGATCCCAGAAATTGAGGATTTCTGGCTTCTGGTACCAGCACTCAGACCCACAATTTTGGACATGGATGACCACATACTTGTTAGCATTCGTTGGAGGATCCTCCAGAACTGCAGGATGTATAGGAGTGCCGAGTTCTGTGATACTGATCATAGATTGGTTGTGGCTACCCTCCGGCCATTTCTTAGTAATGACCTTCGTCCTGCATACCAAGCCCTGAGGAAACTTTACTCCAAGCCCTCTTCATGTTTCAACTCACTGTCTTGTGATGAATTATTGTAGGTTGAGAGAAACTTATGTCCTTATGAGGCGTATTATGCTTCAAATGCGGGGAACATTAGGTCAGAATGCAGGGCCATCAGTCCGGTCTCGTCTGTCTCTGAGGCGTCATTCAGGATGCATGTGTTGGGCAGTAAGGTTGGCAAATTGGCTTTATATAATACTAAAGTAATGCACTTGACTATAATTTAGCAAACATTTGCCAACAATACAGATATGAAATAGAATGGTAAATGTGCATGCAACATGAGTAAATCACCGGAGAATGAGTTATACATGGTTTTTAGATAATACACATCTGGCATCACATTGTGTCTTTACACATTGCAACTGTTAAAGGATGTTGGTGAACCCCTGGTGTGGGGGTTACATGCTGTCCTGGCTGACATCTGGCAGTCCGGTACCGTTCCCCCTGACCTGTTGAGGGGTGTGATCCCT
>NC_091560.1:19244900-19249900 GCF_042767895.1 Penaeus vannamei
TGTCAACTGATTTTGGCTCGTTTTATAACACTATATCAATATTTCAAACATAACGAATAGCATCACGCACAAGCAGTATGGAAATAATGTGTGACGTCATGTTAAGTAATTATGCCAGCAGGGTTGACCGCTTTTCCGCATCAGCAGCATTTCTGCCATTCTCTAAACAATAGATGATAAAGAAAACGGATATTAACAATGAAATGGAACCATACATTACCATAAATGGATGAATATCTAATTGCAGTAATAGGGCGTAGGATCAGTTAGTGATGCTCATAGGATTTCCTGCATTCCTTTTACGTTCATGGCACTGCATAAAACAAAATACATTAGATACGTCATTAAGCTAATAATGTAACATCATTCAACAACATAAAATGCATCCATACCTCTTTACAGAAAATGTATTAGACACACAACTTTAAAAAATGCAACAGCGAACCTGTAAAGACCCAGTGGAAGTAACATAAGATGAAATTTTAGGTAACAGCAATTTTCATGAATTTATTTGAACATGGAAAATATCTCAATATTGCTCTAAATACTTTAATTTGCATCAAACCATTTAGAATAAAAAATGAAAATACAGCCATCGAAAAAAAAAAAAAAGTGGTGACCTCCATCTCGCGGTCGTCTATTGTTTCCATTTAACAGACGAATTTCCGTAGAATTCCAGCGCTGCATGCCAGACTCAGGTTAACTCAGCTGATAGCTACATTGTGCTTGTATTTTAGATTGTCATCATGCATGCTATGACGGAATGGAGGGATGGAGGGAGAATTTGGAAAAACATCGACATTTCTTTCAATTTTGCAGAGAAACATGAACAGTTACCAAGTAGTAATAAACTACTTAATGTGATGCAATTCATTAGTTTTCTTTCGTAATTTGCGGATATTAAATGTCTGTTTTTGATACATTGTCAGGATGCATGCATTTTGCTAGATTGGATGGGATAAGAAAACAGCCATAATCTGTTTGTTTTTCCAATTTTTTTTAAAGAAAAAAAAATCATGGGAAGACGCAGGATAGCTGCCATAACACTTTTTTTTTTGTAATATGGAAAAATAGGCTAACGCCCTCTTTGAACTGTTTTTTTTTTTTTTTTTCCAATAGTTCTGCAAGACAGATAGTAGGGATTTGGGTATTGTTGGATTCCTCCCACTCGCTAGTTTCCTAATATATAGATATTATGCGGAAACTCTCTGGCATTGCCAAGTCTGTCCGACACTCTTCTACCATGAATAAGTAGAGGATTCTTAGTTTTTCTGGGTATAAGTTACCCAGAAATACAAGGAAATAGACTGCACACAAATACCAACTCAGAGTCCAGGTGGTCCTCAAGTAGAGCAGTACTGATACAGAAAGGGTTATTTTTCATTAAATGTACAAGCATTGTGTGGTTCAGACTTGATATTTTATATTATAGTTTGTTGGTGGTTAAGGTCAGTGAAATGATAGCAGAATATTCAGAAATAGTGTCTTGCATGCTCTAATGCAGGCAGATTATGATGGTCACCTGATTGGGGAATCTGCATAATCAATTTGCAAATTTTTAATGACTCCAGTTCTCAATCCCAGATTGCAAAATGAAATAAGGTATAATTTGGCTCATTCAAGAACCCGCAATCCCATTGAACAAGCATTAGGAGTCCTCAAACGAAGATTCCGTTGTCTCGCTATACCTATGCGGACTAGTTTGGACACAACCATGGCCACATTTTGTAGTGGTTTGGAAAACCATGATGGTGATAAAGATGATGGTGGTAATGGCAATGAATGTGATCAGGAAGTAGTTAATGAAAATGCACAAATACGAATGCTGGACAGAAAAAGTGGGCAAATATAATCAACAGTGTGTTCTGAAATGTATTTGGGATCTCCTGTTGGGAGTTTCATTCTCTTGCCTGGCAGCTCCTCTATTCTCAGTATCCTTCCAACACACCCTGTACCCCTCCTCGGTACATGTTCTAAAGCAATTCAGTATTCCGTCTCTCACTACTCCAAAGTCTCTCAAGTGCTTTTCCTCTGACATGTCATCTCCAACAAAACTACCATTTGTAGCAGCATTTTAATTAAAGATTATTTAAAGATTACATTGAAACAAATGTATTATGTCAATAAAAAACTTTTTTTTCTAGTTTGTATCTTTTGTTAGCCAACTGTCATGGTCGGTAAATGTATTTTTAAAAAAGAAGCCTAATGTTTAATGTCACACACAATGTGTAGTTATGACATTGTTGTATATTGTACATCAAGTTTAGCAGTAGGAGAAGGCCGTGTGGAAAGTAGAGGGATAAGGTACAAGAATAAATAATTAAACAATCTCACTAGAGTTTTTTTCCGCTGACAAGTCATCTCCAACAAAGTTACCATTTGTAGCATCATTCTATTTAAAGACTATTCAAAGTTTATATTGAAACTAATGTAAAACATTAGTTTCAATATAATCTTTCAAACAAAAACCAATGTTTTTTTCTAGTTTATTATTTTTTGTTAGCCAAATGTAATGGTCGATTAATATATATTTTTAAATGAAACATAATGTTTAATATCACACATTGTGTGGTTATGACTACATTACTGTATAGTAATGTATATACTTGCACAATTCTAGCCTTTTCTGATGCAGCTCCGGGTCCATTTCTCTAAGATGGTTTCTGTCTGAAGCCAACTTCAGAGCTTCCTGTTTCATACTTATTTTCTTAATCCTGATAGCATCATGGAGCACTTGCAGGGATCCATCATCTAGCAAAAAATAAATAAATAAAAATAATAAATAAATAAAAATAATAATAAATAAATAAATATATAAAATAATAATAATTAAAAAAAACATTCAGTGTTAACACACACACACGCAATACTGTTCAGTATCTTTTTTAATGACACACCTGGAAGAGGCAGTTGCACAAAATAAATTCACAGTCTATATAATACGAAAAATGTGTGTGTGTGTGTGTGTGTGTGTGTGTGTGTGTGTGTGTGTGTGTGTGTGTGTGTGTGTGTGTGTGTGTGTGTGTGTGTGTGTGTGTGTGTGCGTGCGTGCGTGCGTTTTCTCACATGCCCAGTCCACTGGATAGATTCAGACCAAAATTGGATCTCTAAGATGTGCTCTCAGCAAATCAAAATTTGGGTACCTCTCCCAGTAAATAAAGTAAGTAAAGAAAATATGTAATGGTGGGGGACGATGAGGTCGGAGCCGTTTGAGGGCATCATCGAGGCTATGTAGATTTGGGCTACGTAGATGAAGATGCAGATGTGAAAGAAAAAAATGAAGCAAGACTGATATATTGGTGAAGCCGATATTTCTGCTAGAAGCCATATAGGTTGTGAAACATCCTACATAGCTATATGAATAAATGTGTAGATAAAGTCATGAGATTAAAAAATAAAGGTACATAGGGAAGACGACCTTAGGGATGGTAATTTGATAGCATGCAACAAGATCAGTGTATTAGTAAAAGATATTCAGATACATTCTGGATTAACAGCATGTTGATAAATATTTGAATTGCATTTCACTATGATGATGAAGATAACATAAGCTGTGCATGTTGTAGGTCACAGTGCCTTCTAAAGATAAGTATAGGTTGAAATTAAGTATTGCTCCAAATGCATCATTTAGCTAAGGAGGTACTAACCATGAGTCAAATTTTCAAAGCAAAATAGCTAAGAAGTAAGATATTAAATAAACCAAACCTGTAACCCTCATGATGAAATTACACATGACGCTAAATAATACTTCAATTTTCTATTAAGAATCAAACACCTCTAATTGCTTCAGTGTGACATACCAGCATTTTCAACTCTTTCATTGTGGACTGGTTCCAATTACTCCTCAATCAAAGGATGGACAGAAATTGAAAAAGTATCCATTAGCTTCGGTGGTGGACCTCCATTCTTGGCCCTCTCAGACTTCAGGCAGGAGTGTTTCTTCTTTGTTCTGAAAAGGTGTTCAAGATGATTATTATGTAATTAACTTTCACACAGTTCTTACACTTGAAAATGTGCTTGTGATCTATTTATTTATTCTAGGTTTCTGGTAAGCTTATCCCAAAGTCATCTAAGGCTTAAATAAATCTATAATTTATCAGTGTTCCCCGTCTCATGATTCATGCAGATGATATATTTTCTTCTGCTTGTATTCTTTCCAATCTACACATCTTTCAACATCCTTTATCCTTTTAGGTGATTTAATTGGTTAGTTTAGGTCAATAGGTCAAGTTAGATCAATTGAAAGAATAATATCAATGCTTACATTAAAGGACCTTCAGAATCCACGAGAAAATTTTTGTCTAAGAGATAGGTTTGACACTTCTAAAAACAGGTAAACAGGTAATTTCTTGTAATAATTTTTGTTAAATATATATCTATATCTATCTATCTATCTATATTTTTTTCCTACCCAGCACATGGTTTGGTTTTATTTCACAAGTGCACAGGGATGTCATTTTTATAAAACTATTTCCAGTAGTTTTTAATGGTCTTTGAACGAATCTGATCTTTACTTTTGCTGCAAATCAGTATAATTGAGTATACTGAAAATATTTCCACACTAGCTTCCCTTCCTGCTCTGCTATTGGTTAAGTTGATGGTTTTATTTTCAGTTACATAGGGATTAGGAATATATTTTACAATTATAGATATATAGATCACATTTTGAACCCCCAGAACCGCAATCTGCACATTATTATTAGCACTTTTTTTTTTTTTTTTTCTAAACACTCATTTGATCCGGCGCACTTCCTCTGCCTGGCCATACGAGCTATTACTTTCGTTTTTTTAAGTAACTAGAATGAGTTTAAATTTTCTTTTGATACTATACGCAAAGGAATTACTCGCAATGCTCCACCTATAAGTACAGTGATATATTTTCACCATTTCAGCAGTTACAGGCCAAACTGTGTGAATCTGGGAACCCCCTCTTTTGGCTGGGGTCCACGGGCCAGAGGGACAGACACAGTTTGGCATATAACTGTCCTTAATAATGATCA
>NC_091560.1:19254900-19262400 GCF_042767895.1 Penaeus vannamei
AGTACCTGAGTAAAAGAAACGGCAAGTCATTCAATTTTATTTTATTTTTGCACAGAACTACCTTATAACTACAACTTGTTCGAGAGCGTTTTTTCGATTTCGACTTATATATTTTTTGTGAATTTTTGAAGTAGGGGACTTCAAGAAAAAAAAAAAAGGTAAAATTTTTCTTACATTGACCACTTTTTAAAGAAGTACAGGCAAAAATTGCGAAAACGCTCTCAAACAAGTTGCAGATATTTTATTTTTTTACAAAATGAGTCATAATATGTTAATTTTGGACATGTGCCCGGAATCCTTTTATCCACCCATAAAGGTGGAGTTCCGAGATGCGGCATTTAATGTTTTCTTCATCTTTCCAAGGCTATCTTGATATCACCAAAACAAGGTATAAGATTAGCCTTCCTACACCATAATCCTCTATCATTTACCTGCATTCCGAAGTCTTGCGGACATTGCCAGCACGTAATGGTTTCTCAGAATCTTACGTACAGTGTGGAGTGGTGGCAGTGATCTGGAGGTCTAAAGGCCTACATTGACTATTTTTTAAAAATTCTCAAAAATCCCCCCAAAATCATACAGCCATTCTGATTTCATGTTTGAATAGAACTATCTTTCTACTATTATATGTAGAGAAGTTGACCTTACCTTTTTCTTGGTGAATATTTTCCGAAGGTGACTATTTTAACACCCTAATAGGAGATTTTGAAAATATATGTCACTTTTACAAGAACCACATGAAAATATTGCAAATCCTTATGGGAGCATGTAATAGAACTATTATTCAGCTACAAAATGAGCCATAATACTTTAAAATCGGACCGAAAATACGTGTGCTATGCGTATAAATGGGACGGACCTAATAATCGCGATCTTATTCCTTTTAATTATGTTTACATTTTTACATGACAAATCATGTACAGAATACTTGTATTTGATTTAATTATCTGTCATTTACCTATTATTGATCCTGTAATGGGGTTTTACAACGTATAATATTTGTTGAAAGAATAACTTTTCTCCAGTCGGACGGGTACCAAACGCTTACTTTTCCCCACGCGGTCGAGCCGTCCTGGACCATGAAAATCGTCTTTTTAAATCTGCGGAATAACTCTACAGGGTAACGTAGCCAAATTTCACTCTCAGACCCCGTGGAGTACACTCCGTGACCTCACACGAAGAAGTCGTGTGGTGCTCTGCTCCGGTGCCCTCGCCCCTTACACATGGATCTCTGGTGTCATGTACGAGGATATTGTTCATGAATGTTTAGGTGCGCATATACCTCGCAATTGAAACGCCATGAGAGTAGTGATGTGAACATGGTTATGTTTTAAATTCAATTGAATTCATTCCTCCGCCGAGTGCCAAGTACTGTGTTAGTGACCGTTGGAACTGAGTGCCCCGTTGTCCCGAGCGCCATAATTCACCTGTCACGAGGCGGGCGAGCCAGGCGCGCCAGGCGCCGCGGTCACCACCCCCACGATGGGGGAAAACCGCAAAGTAAACACTGAGGGGGAAGACTCGCGGGATAGCTGTCCCACTCCTCCCACGGCTGAAGAGTGCGCTTCAGCCTGTAATTCAGTGGACAGGCCCGCTGAACCCATCGCCATGCAAGAGGCACAAAATGACGGTGATGCCCAGGTGGGTGACGCCGCTGCTGACCAAGGAGGTGACGGCTTCATGTTAGTGAGCCAGAAAAAGAGAAAGAAAAGAGAGCCCACTAACGCCAGCAAGACGCCACTCGCACCGAGGAAAGACTACGTCCGTCTCGCCTTCCCTGAAGGCACCACGAAAAAAGAAAGAATGAAATGGCTACAGGACCTTGGCAACCCCTCTTCGAACCTGCGGGGTACACCCATTGACCTTGTGAGAGGGGACACGCTCTCCTCGCCATATATCTATGTCGCTCGCTCCCAGCAGAGCTATATAGAAAACCTTACTGGGGGACTTATTGGAGGTATTACCTTCAAATCATGCGATGAAAAGAAGAAATCGGAAAAATATGACGAATACCTCGTCACACATTATAACAAAGACCTTGACCTTGACAACACATATATACTCGATGGAGTTCACAAGGCCATTCGAGTGTACAAGGATGGCCAGCCATTAAACCGAATCCGCATCGTATGGAAAGGAGAGCAACCCCCTCCAAGTACATACAATTTCTTCGGAAAATACATGCCCACCAGCCACGTGCGGCCGTGGAGGGCATCCCCTGTCATATGCTACAACTGCATGGGAAGCGGCCATGTAGCTAAGTATTGCAAGGATAAGGCACGCTGCGCAGCATGTGGCGAGCAACACAGTGCCAAGGAGTGTCCTCGCAGTGCTGCAGGGCGAGAGCCTACTGCAGATGCACCGAGCTTCGTCCCATCCTGCTTCAGGTGTGGGAAGGCAGGTGACTGTCTGGCACTGGGGGTGCACAGCCCTCCCTGCCCTGGCACCTCCCCCCCTCCTCCTGTGGCCGCAGCACCGACCGCGAGTGACCAGCGCGGCCCTTCCTGCCCTGGCCCCTCCCCCCCACCCCCTGTGGCCCCGGCACCGACCGCGAGTGACCAGCGCGGCCCTCCTAACCCAACCCGCGGCCAGCGTGCTGGGGGAGTGCCCAGCCGTGCCGTGTGTGACGTCACCAGCCGCAGAGACTTCCCGGGGCTGTCGGCGAGTGGGGATGCAGAGGTAGCCGAACTACGCGACACGGTTGCGTTGTTGAAGGAGCAGGTTGACAAGATGATGCTAATCATCACAGAGCTCAAGACCGCGACCCCCCTCCCCCCCCCAGGCGCCCGCCGAGGCGGCCGTACCTCACCCTCGGGCAGGGATGACCGCAGGCCTGGCCGGGGAATCCCCCGCAAAACCATGTGGAAGAAGTGACGTCACGCCAGCTGACCATAGTGACATAAATGTGCAGGAGCTGTTAAAGGAAATCAAAGCTCTGAGACAAGAAAACAATAACTTGAGACAGGACAAGGAAACAATAAACAGGGACTGTCATTGCCGAGATACTAGTGCTGCTATTAGTGTTAAAAAAACGAGCGAGCAGATACGATGTCATGACATCAGTGCTGATAACCAGAGTGGGCGTGTCAGCGCTGACAGCAGCGACGAACACTACCACGATCCCTGCAGCACCGAGTCAGACGAGGAGTCCAGTGACGTCACCAGCCCCCCAGGTAAACCCGGCACAACAACCGAGGGGACTGTGCTAAGAAGTGGGACAAAGCTAAGACCTAATCTTTGACATGGTTAAAAGTACTTTTAAGCTTAATACAATCATCTGTAATAGAATCTACATTATTCATGAAGTTATATGTTTCTTATGTGAACCTAAATTCCGTAATATCAATGGATATAAGCGCATGAAGTACAGATTACATAATAATACACTACTCACATATGGATAGACGCACAATTAAATTCATATTATGGGATATGCGTAGTATTAAGCCTAGGCTGAGTGACCTAGAGTTTTATATTCGTAAATATAATATTGATGTGATTTGCGTGCAAGAACCTTTTGCAGCTGCTGCTAAAATGAAAATTGCACCTTCAATTAAGGGTTATCATTCTTATGTGAATACAGCCATGACTGGATTGTTGACGTATGTGAAGGTAACATTGCCACATAAATTAGTTAAAAAATCCGAGAACACTGATGTTCAATTTCATCATTTAAAAATTCAGACTGCCTCTGGGTATTTTTCACTATATAATATATATGCTAGATCGTCAAAATTTCTGGCTTGTTCTTTACCCAATTTTCACAACCAAGGCACGTTATGCATGGGCGACCTTAATGCAAGGCACCCACACTTTGGAGACAGCCATCGTAATAGTAATGGGGAAGAATTCATACATTTCATTAATAATAGATCACTAACAGTATATGACACAGAAATAGAAACTCATTTGGGAGGTGGCAGGTTAGATTACGTATTTGGCAAAAATCTAGTTCATGGTAATGTCTGTACTTCACTAGTACGAGAATTATTTAGTGACCACTTTGCAATCCGAACTGACTATACTGTTGACAGCAACTCAGCCCCTAAAACACCTAGGCTTAGAATAATCATCCCACCGGGCCTGGAGCATCACTTCAAGGCACGTGTCTTTGATTGGTACAACACATATGAAGTAACAACAGTTGAAAATTTCTCTCAGGATTTAATCAAAGTTGTCACTGACTACTATAACACATGGGTCTGTTCACGAAAACTCTCGAAGAAAAAGAGCCCCCAAGCCCCCCATGCTCTGAGGTGGATCAATGACCCAGTTCTAGCCAAGGAACATCGACGAGTTCAGGAGCTTGCCAATTGCTATAAAGATAACAAGACGTCAGACAATCTTATTCAGTTTCTTAAAACTGAGATTCGTAGTAAGCACAGGGAATTTTTTTTGCAAAGCATCAATAGTCAAACTTCCATGGCTGATGTATGGAGAAAGATTAATAGGCTGACAGGTAAAGCTCCCACAACACCGCAGTTTCACAGCCCACAAGAACAGGCTAATATGCTGCTGGAGCAGTGGGCCGAAAACTCTCAGCTGAGCTCACTTCCACAAGGGATAAAAGACCACCTCGACAAGTCAAAAATAGATAGAAAATTCAATATAGCAGTAGCCTGTGCTGCTATTGACCCATCCGACTTTGCCGAAATAACCGAGTGGGAACTGAGAAATGCCCTTGTGAAAGGCAAGGCAACAGCCCCTGGCGAGGATGGCATTACTTACAGTGTTCTTCGCCTCACTGCGCAGGTGCCAGGCAACCCACTCTTACACCTGTATAGACTCAGCCTATCACAAGGAATCCTCCTAAGCTCCTGGACTAAAAGTTTAATCATCCCTATACCCAAATCCAACACTGACAAATACAGACCAATTTCCTTGACCTCTTGTCTGTGCAAAGTACTTGAGAGAATAATTCTGAACAGACTCATGTACCATATACATGCTAAGTTATCCCCCAGACTGTATGGATTTCTCCCAGGACGTAGCAGTCAGCATTGTTTTGCAGAATACTTAACAAACTCAATACCAGGCATGCAAACCGTATTTCTTGATCTTCAATCTGCCTTTGACATTGCAAACAGAGAAATGATCCTTGAGCAACTAGCTAGCTTTGGTATTCAGGGAAAACTGTTAACATGGATTCAAATGTATCTAGCCAATCGATCGGCTCAGTTTTTCTTCAGGGGTGTTAAGAGTACTCATGCAAAAGTGTTTGAACTCGGCACACCTCAGGGAGGCGTACTTAGTCCCATGCTATTTAACATCCTAATGCATAGATTACTAGGCGATGTACCACTTGAGGGCAGTGACTCCATTATTTGCTATGCCGATGATATTTGCATTAAATCCTCATCCGAGGAGAGAATGCAACAGATCCTTGATGTGCTTTCAGCAAGGGCTACAGAGTGTGGCTTGATAATATCGACTGAAAAAACCAAGGCACTTAACCCTAAAACAATCCCTCTGCCAAGGTTTCACATCAATGACGTTGAGCTAGATCTCTGTCACCAATACAAATATCTCGGGGTGGCTGTTAATGATGCAGAGTTCATACAAAACCTGAAGAAAAGGCTGTGGGAACGTCTGAAGCCACTTAGGACACTTGTCGGCAAAGACCATGGTATTAATGTCAATATTGCTAGACTCTTTTACCTGTCATATTTACGGTCGGTGATAGATTATCATGCATTGCACCTAGTATTATACAAGGAATCAGAGTTGGCTAGTTTAGAAATTGTACAAAATGAGGCCATGAGGCTTATTCTCGGTGCCCCTAAGACAACGAGGATTGTGAATATGAGATCAGAACTTAATTTGCCGTCTGTCTATGAAAGAATATTATACATAAACACCACATTTAGCGTCAAAGCAATAAGAGAACCCCTCTATTGTACAGAGTTCCAAAGACAACTAAAACATAGAATAGTGAAGCTAACTTTGAATGGCAACATCGATTCAAATTCAAATCCATGGCAACAAGTAACATGTAAGCACTTGTCTCAGCTGAACATATCCATAACTAAGACCCTACATGGACGTTCTGCTCCACCGTGGAAAATGTCGGACCTAAGTGTATTTTATACGACTGCCCCCAAAAAAGACAGTGTCCCCCCTGCTGTACTTAAGCAGTATGCTTTAGCAATTATCAATGAGCACCTTGAAATTATGCCCAATGCGTATGAATGCTACACTGATGGATCCTTGCAGTCTGGGAGTAGAGCAGGATGCGCTTTTGTCGTATATAAAAACAATATTTTGCAGCACCAGGATTGTAGGCGGGTTCATGACTGGGCTAGCACTACGCAAACTGAGTTGGCAGGAATGCTCATAGCCACCGAATTTCTATTAAGTCAAGGCTCAGGAGTCATTTTCTGCGACTCACAGAGTGCTCTCCAGGCATTGAACACACTAGACAAAGGTGCAGGAAATATTGCAAATGACATAAGGATAAATGTGTATCGTGCAAAAGAACGAGGCCATGATATACGTTTTGTATGGATACCATCGCATGTTGGAATCCCCAGGCACGATCATGCTGACCGCCTAGCAAAATCAGCATGTGACAAGCAAAGTGTGGATATAGATCTTGGAGTACCTCTTGCTAGGATTTCACACATAACTAAAACTTCCTTCAAAGAGGACTTGTCTGACTTGATTAATTCTCAACGGCCTGAAAGCTGTAGCATAAAGCACTATGACCGGTTTATGCAAGATGTTTTCATCTATGGTTCATACAAAACAAGAACAAGACAGTGTGATATTGTGACCGCAAGAATCAGGCTGGGATATAGATTGTACTGGCAGGTCAATACAGCCTGTAATGTTGAAGAAACGAAGTGTAAATTATGCAATGAAGAATATAAGCGAACACTTGTACATTATATCTCAGAGTGCCATGTAATACAGCCTTTCAGACCACCTAGCATGAGGTATGGAGAACTATGTAACTACTTCATATCATCTGATGTCTTGGAAGATATAATTATGTAATATCCTAAATTTGGAATGTAGTATCACATGACCACATATCAAATTTTACATTGCCTTTCCACGCCCAAGCCGTATGCCAGCTTGATAGATGAGTAGATAAATTACTGATTGTTCTTTTCTTTTAAATTATATATTTTAGACCGTAATAATTTTATGATCTAGATTTACACTGTAATACTATTATATAATGCTTTGACCATGTATCAAATGTACCACAGCTTGCCCACGCCTGTGCAGTTAGCCAGGGTGGTAAATAAAGGACTAAACTAAAAAAAGACCCCGTGGAAAGACAAAAAACAATTACATGGCGATGTGAAAGTATGTATATAAGGTATATGAGCACATATAGATCGTTTTCGTGTACCCCATGACCTTTTGTTTATTTATATTGTTCCGTTTGTTTCTTTGTTGATTGTTTATTTATTGTTTTTTTGTTTGTGTTTTCTAAAAGTTATGAACACATTTTAACGAGATGTTAACCAAAGGTGAGTTTTAACCTAACTT